>NW_007378649.1:0-36768 GCF_000475195.1 Diaphorina citri
TATGTAGGTATCTATTGAAAATTGAAGCAACCTTTGATTTGATTTGATTTTTTTTCTATTGAAAATTGGCGTAAAGAAGGACCAAGTCTTGAAAACTAAAGACAGTTTAAAAAAAAATTACTACGCCAAGAGGGTCACAACTCACAAACTTACCACGTTAACTCACCAGAGAAGCATAAACCATCACGATTACGTGAAGATTTCAGGTCCATTACGTGACGATTTTAGGTCCATATCCACAAGTTCCAGAATCAGCAAGTTAAGCTGTCATGAGCTTTTTCAATTTCCTCCACGCTTGTCAGGGGGGAATAATTTACACCTTGTCACCTGGAGATGAAGCTGTTAGCAGTTGTTTACAAATTAGTGTTTGGACACACCATTTGTTGCTCTTCCGGATTGTCGTAGAGAGAGTTTTGTGGTCGTTGGTGGAGGTACTTCGAGCCTTTGGTAGCCAAAACCAAATGTCAGCCCAAAAGCGATCGCCCCAGGGCTGATTGAGGGCTGACGAAAAACACTGACGCCGTCTGAACACGGGAAAAGACGAAGAAAAAGAGAAGAAGAGGGTGGAGGTACCCCAGGGCTGATTGAGGGCTGACGAAAAACACTGACGCCGTCTGAACACGGGAAAAGGCGAAGAAAAAGAGAAGAAGAGGGTGGAGGCTCTTTGAAAACATAATACACATGTGATGACGGATTAGTTCCTAGGCTTACGCCCTTGGTAGAGATATGGAAGTACTACGTTAACCCCTAAGAGCCGAACTTTTTTCTTTTCGTTGGATCTTGCTTAAATTTGACCGCTTCTAACTCCGGACCGGTACTGAGTAAATATGTCAAATAATGGTGAAAATAGAAGAGTTTATCACCTGCGAACAAGGAGAGCTGACCCTAACACTCCTAACAGTGGACACTGATGTAGGATTAAAGCAAGGGAGATATATAATGGTGAAAATAGAAGGAATTAGACAGATCCTCGATGGACTCTGACGTGGAGCGACTAAGATAACTATTAGCGAGAGAAGAGAGAAGGGTTTGGTCAAATTTGGTGTGACTTGTAGGCTTCGGCTCTCATGGGTTACCGGTTAACACATTCACGACCGATTGAACAACCGGTGGCAGAAACGAGTCTGCACGCATTGAACCGGTTGGGCCATCGCGCATCGTTGCCAAAAGGCACTTATTTTGCGACATCGAGGATACTTTGTGCCATTCCAAGCGACGGTTGTTTCCTCCGTTTAGGGGAGTCCCAAATCAATTATCCGATAGTTAGGTGCATCATGCATGATAGTCCAAGTCAAGATGAATCGTGCGTGCTAGTCCATGTCAACACGAAGCTCAGAGCTCACTGTCACTGGAGGAAATGACACTGGTCAGGTGTTGAGCGTGTGCACGTACATTGGACTTACTTGAGGTGAGTTTTCTCAATATTCTTAAGCAGGGTTCAGTTTTAGGCCAGCCACTTACTATCAGGTAATAGTTCTAAATTAAAATGACAGTGCAATAGTCCTAAACTAAAATGGACGCGGCACATAAGGGATCAAGAAGAGACCGCCTTAACATAATAATACTATCAGGTAGACCTGATCAAGTCCGTCTGTTAGGTCTACCTGATACCTAATGAGCACACACACTATCGGATAGACCTGATAGGTGGACCTGATCAGGAGTACATGTCAGGTCTCCCTGATAGTGAGTGGCTGACCTAAGTAAGATACTTTTCTCGTATCCTGTCTTCCTTCTCTCCTACCCCGCCTTACCATCCAACATCCTTCTTTTTTTTATATAAAGCAAGGGTCAGAGCCCTGTTTATTTACAAGAATAAGAAATAAACAATACATAATATATGGTAAATAAGGGAACTATATATAAACTTCCTTACTTATCCTATCCAATTCTGATGTTTGCTAAATTTATCCTAATATCTCAGCTATCCAACATCCTAATATCTCAGTATCTTTGCTTCACATTGTCCCTATGTTATTCCGGACACACCATTAAGTAATGAACATCTTGGAGCGTTTCATTATTGGTCACTGGAGTGATTTCTTAATTTTTCTCTAAAGGCCCGGTCCCACTTGTCGTTCGATAAAAAATCGTGTCGTGTGTAGTGGGAATACTCTAAATTAAATCACATTGCGTATAGAACATTCGGAAAAAAATCGGATGAAACTCACGACAAGTGTGGGAATGGGACTTAATGCAAAGTGCGTCTGCACTAGAGTCGTCCGAATTTATGCTCCTATTTTGAAGACAGTGAGATTGCAAAGTTCTTTTTTGCAATCATCACGAGGTTTGATAGAGGGAAATGTAACAGCGAAGGTCTTATCGTCTCGAAATCGAAGAGAAGGGGGACAAGATAGTTTGTTAAATGGGCAACTTTAGCAACATGAAGTTATGATGCTGTAACCATGGTAACTATGTACTATGTAGTAACCCTGTGAAATATGCCTACGTACTACCAATAATCACACGAACTTCTCTTGGGGCACTGGGCAAACTTCAACATTTTCCCGGCTATACCTGCTTTTTGCCTGCGAGTTGTGTGCCCATCGGATAGAATCACTCTATTCGGCTTAAACTCTCAGATAATTGGACGTGAAATTATGAAACGCGCAAAGTTAGCGTTTTTGTTAAATGGGCAACTTTAGCAACATGAAGTTATGATGCTGTAGGTAACCATGGTAACTATGTAGTCTGTAGTAACCCTGTGAAATATGCGTACGTCCTACCAATAATCACACGAACTTCTCTTGGGGCACTGAGCAAACTTCCAATTTTTCCCGGCTATACCTGCTTTTTGCCTGCGAGTTGTGTGCCCATTTGCATCGGATAGAATCACACTGTTCGGCTAAAACTTTTCAAAAATAGTCACCTGAACAGTCACCCATTGAGCTCATTAAGTATACAAATACCTAATTAAATAAGAATTAGCTAAATGACGTTTTTGATTTGCCAACAATCAACACTTAACTACATGGGAATGGTATACTTTTTGTTGGTACGTAGGTACTATACGTTTTTGGAGCTTTCGCTGAGCTCATTAAGTATACAAATACCTAATTAAATAAGAATTAGCTAAATGACGTTTTTGATTTGCCAACAATCAACACTTAACTACATAGGAATGGTATACTTTTTGTTGGCACGTAGGTACTACACGTTTTTGGAGCTTTCGAGTAAAATCTCTTGTGCCGTATCCAGCGAACTGTGGTCACAAAAGCACCAAAAGAAGTCAAAGTCAACATAAGATTGAAATCCCGGGGATTAGATAAATAGGTATAGTCTATGTCTCTATGTTTTAGAATGAAACCCATGGTACCTACTCCTCATTTTCAATGTGGGACTGAGCACCGAGACACTACTAGGCACTTAGGTTTTTAGATTTGATATCTGTGATATCATAGAAAAATATGACAATACCTATTATAACAACAGTAATATGATTAAGATGTTGAATTCTGTCTAGGATTGCTTCCCTCATTTACACACCTAAGGTTTTATCACAGTCAAACTGGGATAACTGAGAGTTGGATATTTGAGGAGAAAAACTTCTAGAAATCTAGAATGCTAGATTCTAGACCCTCTCCTTCATCTTTAAGATAAGATAAGTTTATTCATTCTTTACAATATTCTTAACATAATTATTCTTCATCATCCCTGTAAGTACTTCTGTACTTTCAGGGACCAGAATTACAATGAGAATCACAATAAGAATGAGAATTACAATGAGAATTTGAGAATCAAACAACTCAGTCTGATGTACTTCTACGAATGAGAAATTTCCGAAACGGAACCTCTGTCGCAGTAATTCAGAAACTCTTCAATAAAGAAAAAGACAAAACCTCCAAAACTGATAAAAATGATCGCTCCCTTCAGTTCTCAATTATTCAGATTCGCCTGCACAAGTACCGATGTACCTTGTTCATCCTGTTCGATCAAGACAAACCTATGTGTCACAACGATAATAAGTTGTGATAAGGCGATATTAAATTTAATTTAATAACTTAATTTACGATCATATAAGGGTGAACCATCCAGTGGGAAGATATGGGTTTGTTTTGGTAAATGCGTACAGGGTGGTGTCAATCAAGGGGTTTGGAACTTCCGTTCGGGGACACCCCGTCTCTTCACTTTAATCTCACCCAGTCTTCTTCTTCTTTTTCTTCGCCTTTTCCCGTATACAGACGGGGTCGGTGTTTTTCGTCAGCCTCTCAATCAGCCCTAACTATATAGGGTGATTGCTTTAGGCTGAGATTTGGTTTTTACGAGTAGATGCCCTTCGCACTCAACCTTTGCTCTTTATTTAGCAAGGGAAATTCAGGCTGGTATACTCCCTGTTTAACGTCCCCCAGCCACAAATTTCAAGATAACTAATAAATCTAATAACCAAGGATAAGATCACCAAAAAAAAAAAAAAAATTGTACCAATTCCCGTACCAATTTTTTTCGGATCCATGCGTCTGGCCCATCCTGTATATCTCGCTCAAAACATTACCTAGAAACTCAAACATTAAATCCACAGTTATATTAGCTGTGAATAGGTAGTTATAAGAGTATTGTGTGAATACATTACGAACTAAATGGTCCCCAGGTGTAAGAAGTTAATAAAAAATAGATAAATTCTCTCTCCTATTCACCATTCTCTAACGTTTAAAGATGTATGTAATTATTTACTTTTTATTATTTATGTATGTTGGTCTGTTGGTTAGTTTTTAGTTGGTTTTTTAGACGTAGCTTATAGGGGAGAAGGGGGCTGGTTGAGTCGGGGTTGTTGAAAAAAAATAAAATCCATGAATTTTTTCTTTTTTTTTTTTTGAGATTTAGGAGGAGGAGGAGGAGAAGAGGAGAGAAAGAGGAGGGAGGAAAAGAAAAAGGCATGAGGACAGTGTTCAAAATTCCTTCTTAAAGAGTCGTCCAAACTATCCTCCCCACCCCACCATTCCGCTGAAGGTAAAGGAAATTGGTTAGTTGAGGTGTATTTTGGTTATCTTCCCTTCGGGAAAGTTTCAGAAACGGAACCGATTCCCATGGCGCGCCATCTTGGATTTCCTATGGTTTAGTACAGGTGCTATCAGTTCAAAAGAGTATGGGAAACGAGCTTCAGAAGAGGGAAAATTCCGAAAGGAAAACACAACTTTGGTTTTGTAAACTTGGATATTGGAGTAAACGAAACTACCCCTGTATCCCCCTATCTCAATTGTGTACCTACACTCAGGGTAGGCACACAATTGATCTGCTAGGGTGTGAAATTATAAAGTCAAAATCTCGAAAATAAGAAAGAGAATAATAATAAGAAGAAGAAGAAGAAGAAGAAGAAGGAGAAGAAGAAGAATACAAGACAAGACTCCCTACGGTCAAGCAGAGTAGGGGTAGCTAAGGAAATTATTCCTGGAAATTTCACACTCTACCAATCAACCTATGTGCTTAAGCTGTTCAGATACACATATACCTACCTAAAAAACATAAGTGTGAAAATAAGGCCAAGTTTTCATTCTGGAAAATTAGGCCTTTAAAAGACGTGTCATAAAAAGAAGGATGACAATAGCTGTTTCATTGCTACGGAAAAATACGAGTGGTGAAACACTGTATCCTCAACTTTGGGTTTAGCGTCTGTTAATCTAAGCAGGACATAAAACAGGAATCAAGTATGTGCTAAAGAACTCAGGGCCAGGAACCAATGGGGGTGAAGCTCAGATGATATCAATCTGCTTATGTGTGCTATTATATCACAACTTTGTTATTCACTGCACCATTGTAGGATTTTCCAAATTATCTCAATCCTACACCCAGAAGAAGAAAGTCATGGGGGAGAAGTTTGAGAGACTGTGGTATGGGTGTGCTGATCAAGAAGAATTGATGTTATTGATGAGGATTGCGAGAAACAAAGACGAGATTGCCATCATGATTTCCAACCTCCGATAGGAGAGGAACCTGAAGAAGAAGAAAAAAAAGAAGAAGAAGAAGAAGAAGAAGAAGAAGAAGAATTGAATTGAATTGAATTGAATAAGCAATGTATTTATAAACAATGAAGATGAAGACGAAGAAGAAGAAGAAGAAGAAGAAGAAGAAGAAGAAGAAGAAGAAGATGATGAAGAAGAACACCTATGATTTTACCTACATTCTGGCACCGGTCGCTATGCTCATTTACAACAACATAAGGCTCTCTGTAACTCCGTACACAAAAAGGCCACTCTAAGGCTTAAGTGTAGGGACAAACACCCCTAAGAGTTAGGTTAAGCTTATACGAACCTACGAACAGTCAGCCACCTCTGAATTATCTCCTGGCTTTGTGGCAAAAAATTCGCGTGATGATTGCAATAAAAATCAGCATAAAATCTTCATTGAGACTGCGGGGCTTTTTGATTTATTTCTGGTTATTTGTAATTTTCATACATTATTGGTTGTTATTATTACAAAGGTGAACTTGATTTGTGGGCACATGGACGTATGGAAATATTGATTGCAATAAAAATCAGCATAAAATCTTCATTGAGACTGCGGGGCTTTTTGATTTATTTCTGGTTATTTGTAATTTTCATACATTAAAATATTGGTTGTTATTATTACAAAGGTGAACTTGATTTGTGGGCACATGGACGTATGGAAATATTTAAATAAAAAGAATCAACAGGGATTTATAGTAGGTAATAGAGCCATTGATGGAAATGATATAAATACTGAGAATATTGACGCAATAAAAATAATAAAATTGATCGTGAAAGATTTGCATGGATTTCAAAAGGAGCTGTGAGAAAATTGCTAATATTTTTGTGATATTAGTGGATGTGACATTCGCACCTAAGGTAAGGATACACATAAGTCAAGGATAAGGATACATAATATTATTTATCAATTTGGCCTGATTGCCAAACTTCCTCAATTAATACCTGAAATTGTAAGAAATTTCATCCAAGAAAACCTTGGTTCACATTTTTACCTTACCAACTTTGTTATCTTGTGTTGTAAGCGCTAGTTCGCGGGTTCGATTCCCATCCGGGGCTTGGAACGGCTGGGATAAGGATACATAATATTATTTATCAATTTGGCCTGATTGCCAAACTTCCTCAATTAATACCTGAAATTGTAAGAAATTTCATCCAATAAAACCTTGGTTCACATTTTTACCTTACCAGCTTAGTTATCTTGTGTTGTAAGCGCTAGTTCGCGGGTTCGATTCCCGTCCGGGGTTTGGAACGGCTGGCTTTCTCCTATCCTCTCCTCCTTCACTTTTCGATTTTGGGACGTTAGGACCTCGTTGGTTACAGTTCCCTCTATCAAAATTCTTCGCAAAAATATATACCAAAGATGAGAAAATTAGTAATACTTTTGTGATATTAGTGGATGTGCCATTCGCACCTAAGCATACGTGAAACATGTCACTAGAGCGATTACCTTCTCCTGGGTCGTATACAGAAAGGACGTTAAGACCTCGTTGGTTACAGTTCCCTCTATCAAAATTCTTCGCAAAAATATATTCCAAAGATGAGAAAATTAGTAATACTTTGGTGATAATTGTGATATTAGTGGATGTGCCATTCGCACCCAAGCATACGTGAAATATGTCACTAGAGCGATTACCTTCTCATATTGGAACGACCTTTCTCCTAATATCCTCTTCTCCTTCACTTTTCGATTTTGGGACGTTAAGACCTCGTTGGTTACAGTTCCCTCTATCGAAATTCTTCGCAAAGATGAGAAAATTAGTAATACTTTTGTGATAATTGTGATATTAGTGGATGTGCCATTCGCACCCTTGGAACGACCTTTCTCCTAATATCCTCTTCTCCTTCACTTTTCGATTTTGGGACGTTAAGACCTCGTTGGTTACAGTTCCCTCTATCAAAATTCTTCGCAAAAATATATTCCAAAGATGAGAAAATTAGTAATACTTTTGTGATAATTGTGATATTAGTGGATGTGCCATTCGCACCTAAGCATACGTGAAACTTGTCACTAGAGCGATTACCTTCTCCTGTATACAGAAAAGACAATCTCTACGTGTCCACCCTGTATAAAAGTTTACATCGTTATTTAACAAGATAATTAATGAACTCATGTCCCCAGCTTCTCACCACAACAAACGAACGTGAAGAATTTTTAGAGGTTCCTACGTGTCCACCCTGTATAAAAGTTTACATCGTTATTTAACAAGATAATTAATGAACTCATGTCCCCATCTTCTCACCACAACAAACGAACGTGAAGAATTTTTAGAGGTTCTTCTACGTGTTCACCCTGTATAAAAGTTTACATCGTTATTTAACAAGATAATTAATGAACTCATGTCCCCATCTTCTCACCACAACAAACCAACGTGAAGAATTTTTAGAGGTTCTTTTTTTTTATCACTTGACAATTATCAATATAGATATCTAAACGATCTTTTCACTTCCCAGGTCCTTGATTTGAATATTTTAGAGGTTCTTTTTTTTTATCACTTGACAATTATCAATATAGATATCTAAACGATCTTTTCACTTCCCAGGTCCTTGATTTGAATACTTTCTTCTTTTGGTACCATATTCTTCAATAGATTCTATTCTGCAGGATTTCTCACTATGTGGGCAAAGTATTGTAATATTCTTTTCTCGATGGTAAACGCCTTATCAAACCATATTCTAATAGGTACCATGGTACCATATTCTATTGAAGAATATGGTACCAGGCAAAGGTTGAGTGCGGAGGGAATCCACTCATAAAATTTGTAGCCAAAGGCAAATGTCAGCCCAAAGCAATCACCCTAGATAAGGCTGAGTGAGAGACTGATAAACGCCCTTGGTCACTGCGACCTGGTTAGATCTTTTGTGACAATTTTTGGTACCATATTCTTCAATAGATTCTATTCTGCAGGATTTCTCACTATGTGGGCAAAGTATTGTAATATTCTTTTCTCGATGGTAAACGCCTTATCAAACCATATTCTAATAGGTACCATATTCTATTGAAGAATATGGTACCAGGCAAAGGTTGAGTGCGAAGGGGATCCACTCATAAAATTTGAAGCCAAAGCCAAATGTCAGCCCAAAGCAATCACCCTAGATAAGGCTGAGTGAGACACTGACGATAAACGCCGACCTCATCTGTATACACGGGAAAAGGCGAAGAAAAAGAAGAAGAAAGAAGAGGTACTATATTCTATTTAACGTTGGCAATCATGATGGCTAATTCATTCTTGTCATGGGTTGCTTGGAGAAGATCTGGTATACTTTTGTTAAAAGAATGACAGATTTTGGATCCAGGATGTTCTTAGTCTTCCTCTTTTTCCTTTGTCGGCAATTTTACCTTGGAGTATTGTTCGAAGCTGTGGGAATTCTGCAGGATTTCTCACTTTGTGGCCAAAGTATTGTAATATTCTTTTCTCGATGGTAAACGCCTTATCAAAACAAAGGTCTAATTTCGCCTGCAAGCACATCTCCAACGAATGCATTGAAACAGGTCGCGGATTCCCGCCCGGGGCGGATTTTATCCTGAAGGGATAAGGTTCGTTCACGGAACGGCGGGTTTTTTTCTATCCTGTCTTTCTTGTAACTTCGCTTTCGGGACCTTATATCAAGGGTGGATTTCACCAATATTTTTTCAATCCTTAGAAGGCCTGTTAAGCTAACAGCCTGTTAACTTCAATTTGATTTGTATAGGCTTAACAGGCCTAGGCCTGTTAAGCTAACTAGCCCAATTTTCATTTCAGATATCAAGCCTCCCAGGAGTTCCATTAGGACTGATGAGTTCATCAGGCGATCCTAACATCAAAACTGTGTAGAAAAAACGGATAATTCGATAAAGCTGTTGTAAAACTCATTAATCTCTACAGAGTACTAACAGCAGGTGAAACAAAAAATAACATTATTTTACCCACGAAAATCTTCATCAGAACACACTTCAGAGTTCAGAATGAAAGAACAAATCGTATTCAGAATGGAAGAAATTAAGAAATACACAATCGTATTCTAACAAGGTTATACAGAAAATAATTAATTTAAATGAGATTTTGATATGAAGTCTGAGTGTCAGATTTATAAAGTTCTACAAATCTTTGAAACTGATACAGCTATAATTTGACGTGTGGTTCTCCTCATACTGAATTAGTCCGGGCTGAACCGCTCTTCCGATCTGAGAGAGAGAGAGAGAGAGGGAGGGAGGGAGACAGAGATAGTGATTTTTCATAGGCAAATTAGTGGAGATGCCAAAACTCCCAATAAAGTAAAAGAGAAAGAATGAGAGAGAGAGAGAGAGAAAGGAGATAGAGATTGTGAATTTTCATAGGAAAATTAGTGGAGATGCCAAAACTCCTAAATTCGTATGCCACAATATCTACATAATAATCTACATTTGCAGACACATCAGAGACACAAATAGGACAATCCCCTGCAAATACCAGACTGGTAACGCATCTAGTAAACCTAAATGTCAACCAGACAAGACCAGATAAACATTTATCTAGTGGTTCACAAACTATTGGGATGTATGGAAAACGAATAGATACTACTTCACTCTTTGTTGTGAAGTAGTAGGTATTCGTTTTCCATTCATCCCAATAGTTAAAATGGACCTTCACAAAGTTACAGAGTCTTCAATCAAGTATAGGAAGAATTGAGCTTTGTCCATACATAGTCGACGCCGCGTCGTCGATCGATGTCGACTGAAACCATACACTGCCTTGACAACATTCACCTCGTCGATCTACGGCGTCGATTTTTTCAGATTTTTGCTTGGAATTTGGTGCACTAAGCAACGATTTCTTCTTCTTCTTCTCCTCCTCCTTAATATTCTTCGTCTTCTTCTTCTTCTTCTTCTTCTCCTCCTCTTCTTCCTTCTTCTTCTCCTCCTCCTCCTTCTTCTCCTCCTCCTCTTTCTTCTTTTGCTTGTCCTTTTCCTTCTCCTTCTCCTCTTTCTTCTTTTTTTTCTTTTTCCCGTTCCAGCGAGATCGGCATTTTTTGCCGCCCTCGTTACATCAGCACCAGACCAGTCTATAAAAACTAGGACGTTGACATTATTAGCATCTAATGTTACTACCGTAATATTGTAGCATCTAGTAAATTTTTTCACTCAAAGTTATGGGTTCCAATTTCCAATAACGATAATAGTGGAATTAATTAAATTCGTAATTTTATTTTATATAAATACCTAAATAAAATTAAATGTGCTCACGTTGTTAGCAATGGATATGGTTATTTCGCTAACTGGTCGTTGATAAAACCGTCTGTTATTAGATTATTATAGACTTTATATACCAAGTGATTTCCACTTAATTCCACAGCTTGTAAGAAAAGTTAACATACTAGCGAAGTTCTTAATATCTAGTGATCTACGAAACCTTATCTTGCACCAGATGTCTTAACCCTTAGATCCGAAGATCCCTGTACTTTACAGGTGTTTTCTTATTATTTTAACGTGATTTTCCTCCATTCCACCAAAATCCTCTGAGAACTTAGCCATTTTTCAAGGGTTTCCAGTCGATATAGACCATTGTCGGCTGCCTTAACCAAAAATAGGTTCCTTAACCAAAACAGTCTAAATCTCTCAATAAAATTGTCTTTTTGTCTTCAAATACGATGAATGGAAGGCGTAAATAAATGAATTTGGAAAAGGGGATCTACTAAAGGGGATTCACTTCTTATTTCCCGTGTCCGGTACAATGTCACCAAGTCACCATTTATATCAGTTGCTCCCAGAAGTGTGTGACCTGTCACCTGTACCTACCTGCTCTCTCCTTTGGGGATTTATCTAAAAAGCATAGAACACACTTCCAAGGGTTAACCGGATAACCCATAGATTTTACTTAAAGTCTAAATTGTTTATTCAGAACCCTGCTTATCCTGGGCTCTAACTTGGTTGCTTGATTAATACGTATTATTATACCCACATGTAGGTAGATCAATTGGAGGGGATAGTCCTTAGCTATTATTGAACCATGTTCAATCCGTGAACTGCACGTAAGTACCGGCGCAGAATCATGGAGAATCTTGGTACTCTAGGGAGAACATCGTCTTTCATTCTCACCCCGGTACAATGGTAAGTAGTAGTAGTACCCAGGTACAATGATAAGCAAGTAATAGTACTTCGGTACAATGGTAAGAAATAGTTAAAGTACCGCGGGTACAATGGTCAATTGGTCATCCACTGGTATCAACCTCCAGACTTCGACACTTCGCGAGGTTTTTATTTACTCAGTAATTTTCGGTGCAAATTTAAAATGTGTTTTCTTCCAGACAGAACACACGAGGAATTTAAAGAACCGGTTCCAGATTGTGAGGGAAAGTGTGGGTGTGAAATTTTTGGCCATGAAATGTGGTAGCTGTGGATTTCGGATTCCCGGATACCAGCGGGATCACATCAGTCAGAGATTGTGAGGGAAAGTGTGGGTGTGAAATTTTTGGCCATGAAATGTGGTAGCTGTGGATTTCGGATTCCCGGATACCAGCGGGATCATGGCACATCAGTCAATGAATTTCATAGTCCTGTGCAGATTTTCCAAAGGAGTTATAAGCAAGATCAGGAGGGTACCAATTTAGCTTCAACTGAGTCCCTGCTTCACCTGAGTACATGTCGCATTCTCATTTGAATGGGTAAGAGGCCGAGCGGACCAAGTCCAAAAATTGACTTTTCGAGTATTGTATATCGTTGGAAACAGCACGAAAAGATCTTCTTTTTACTTTTTAATTGGTTTCTAACTTCCCTTTTAGTGTTGAAATGAGAGTAAAAACAAAATGGCATCTCTATTCAAACTTAGGCTAATCCTAAACTTTAACTCCTGCATTTATCTCAAAACGCTTTTTTTGGACTTAATCCGCTCTGTCTCTTAGCTATTCATTCGTGTCAGACAATGACCACACAAGAACGCTCTAAAAATTAGGTGGACAGGTCAAAGTGAGTTCATCGTTCATTGTATCTAAGCCCCCGATGGATAAATGCTTCAAAGATGATTTCATGCGGAAGCATCTAAACTCTGGCCCTGTGTGATGAACGTTGACTTTCTGTGACATTTTTTTTCAGGGGCAAAATGATACTAATTGGAGGGATCAGATTTTTCATCATCAGTCAGTTGGATGAATTTCATAGTCCTGTGCAGATTTTCCAAAGGAGTTATAAGCAAGATCAGGAGGGTACCAATTTAGCTTCAACTGAGTCCCTGCTTCACCTGAGTACATGTCACATTCTCATTTAAATGGGTAAGAGGCCGAGCGGACCAAGTCCAAAAATTGACTTTTCGAGTATTGTATATCGTTGGAAACAGCACGAAAAGATCTTCTTTTTACTTTTTAATTGGTTTCTAACTTTGCGAAATGTCGATCGACATAGTGTAGACGAACCTGCCTTGTAAGCGCTAGGTCGCGGGTTTGAATCCCGCCTGAGGCAAACTTTACTTTCAACAGATAATTTTAGTTCTCGGAACGGCTGGCTTTCTTGTAATCTGTCCTTGTTCTCTCATCGATTTCGGAACGATAACACCTTAGCACTTACAGTTCCCTCTATCAAACCTTGAAAAAAATCAAGTCCTAGGTCCCGTGCTGCAACTTTCTCAAACACGTCCAAACTAACGAATTTCATTGCATTGCACGTTGCATTGCACAAGTCTGGACCCACCATTAGGTATGATGGGATGGGCTACAAAAGAGGCACAAGAGAGAAAACTAGGATTTGCAAAGATGAGAATGTTTGGCTAGATGGGTGGGCTAACTAGAATGGACAGAGTGCGAAATGTCGATCGACATAATGTAGACGAACCTGCCTTGTAAGCGCTAGGTCCCGGGTTTGAATCCCGCCTGAGGCAAACTTTACTCTCAACAGATAATGTTAGTTCTCGGAACGGCTGGCTTTCTTGTAATCTGTCCTTCTTCTTTCATCGATTCCGGAACGATAAGACCTTAGCACTTACAGTTTCCTCTATCAAACCTTGAAAAAAATCAAGTCCTAGGTCCCGAGAGGGTAGACATGGGCAGGTACAATGGTCAGTGAAGATATTTAGCGACCAGGGCACTGAAGAGCCCCAATGTGCAACATTTACAAATATGTTATTTTCCTTTTTGACGTAAGCACGGTTTAGAAGGTTTAAAGAGGTGCAAATTATAGCTCATTTATTTATACAGGTATACTTTATGTGCCATTACCATGTAGCTGATGCGCTGTTGCCAGGCTAGTTAGCTTGGAGGGTAGCGCGTCTTGTAAGCGCTAGGTTGCGGCCGGGGCGGATTTTATCCTGAAGGGATAAGGTTCGTTCACGGAACGGCTTTTTTTCTATCCTGTCTTTCTTGTAACTTCGCTTTCGGGACCTTATATTAAGGGTGGATTTCACCAATATTTTTAAATATGGTCGCAGGAAAACGACTTAATAAAGATCTTTTTTTTTTACTGAAGGAACGAAGCGAGCTCCAAGTTTTTACTCTTTTTTTTCATGTTGTATCCACACATAGTCGACCGGGCCGTTGATCGACATCAATCCATGTCGACTGAACCGTCCACACTGCCTCGCCTCGATAACATAGTTCCACCTCGCCGATCGACTTTGTTTGGACATACCTTAAGACGTTTGATAGAGGGAACTCTAACTGCTAAGGTCTTATCGTCCCGAGAAAGCCAGCCTTCCCGAGAACGATACTTATCTGTCCAGGATAAAATCCGGTCCGGGTAGGAATCGAACCCGCGACTTAGTGCTTCCTTATAATCACGGTCGGAATCGAACCCACGACACAAGGACTATCACGTCACGTGCGCTCACGTGACGTGATATGTTTCTACCTTGAGAATTTCCTACACTGACTTCCTACCATTCCAGCTACTTCTCTTCAGTCTTCTGCACTGACCATCATTCTAACTTCTGGGCAATTGCGTGCAATATTCTTTTCTGATTCTGTTAGGTTCTCTCTCCTATAATGTTCTTGATAATGTGCTCTTTGTTACGATGCTCTATGCTCAATGGGTTATGGTAGGAAATTATAGGCCCCCGAGACCATTTCTCCGTGATGTTTGCTAAGACCATCTTATTATCCGGCAGGGGCGGACTTTGAGAGATCAAAACTGAAGCATCATCCGTGCCTGATTAGGAAGAATAAACACAAAAAGTGAAGTACTCGTTTTCCATATATCCCAATCGTTAAAATGGACCTTCACAAAGTTACAGAGTCTTCAATCAAGTATAGGAAGAATTAAGCTTTGACCATATACATAGTCGACGCCACGCCGTCGATCGATGTCGACCGAAACCATACTTTTTTTTTTTGTTCTGGAGGAAGTGTCAAATTAACTCGTCCGTGCCAGCGGCGATAGCACGTGAAATACATCAGTTTCTAATGGGTCACTGAAGCAAAGTTGAGTGTGGTTGGTATCCGGAAGGGTGACCATCTGGGCTATCCGTTGCTGAGAGATTAATATCTGTAGGCGCGTAGTTTCTGACTTTTCGCCGAGTGGAGAGTAAAGCCTTGTCACTAAAACCCCATCACTAAAGACTCTAACAGTTATACATACAGAGGCGTTAAACCCCAAACCCGCTGCCACTAGAACCCCCATAACTAAAGACCCTTGGCAGTTTTACAGCTACGTTATACCCCACAGGATAAAATTCCATACCTCGGCTGGGATTGAACCCACGCCCTCCTATTTACCAGGCGAGCGCCTTGACCACTACACCACCGAGGCAGAAAATAGCAAACATTCGTGTCAGACTGTCGGATAGTCCACCCCATGCGCTAGGCCTGCCACTGACGGACCTAGGTCTCGAGCTCTTTTCCGCAAACACGACAAGACGTCAGACAGACCTTTCAGGTCTGTGATACCGCGGTGTATCAGAAGGTCTTCGCGTGAGTGGGCTCTTTTCCGCAAACACGACAAGACGTCAGACAGACCTTTCAGGTCTGTGATACCGCGGTGTATCAGAAGGTCTTCGCGTGAGTGGCCGCTATCCGGCATTAGGCTGACACTTGGCCAGACGCACTACCCATGTGCCTCGATATTATGTAGCCCCAACACACACACGCAATCCGTTTTCTTCCATGATTTGTAGTTGTCCCTCTACAACTACCTGAAAATGGCTACTTTCCCTGTCGCGTATATAATATCTCTAGTAGCGCGGTCAAACTTTTTTGACTTGGCGGGGCGGAGCGCTACCGCGCTCCTTAATGTTCAAAAGAAGACAAGATATACTAAGATTATACAATGTTTAATATACTAGA
Organism: Diaphorina citri; assembly: GCF_000475195.1. NCBI lineage: Eukaryota > Metazoa > Arthropoda > Insecta > Hemiptera > Psyllidae > Diaphorina > Diaphorina citri. Next base: position 16,161 of record NW_007378649.1, read on the forward strand.
AATTAGCTGACAGAAGACACAATAAAAACACTGAGAGGGTTCAAAAATAAATCACAAGGTAAATTGTGTGGAAAATAGAGACATCATCATAATCGCGGGGAAAGCGCTTTTCGCTTTATTGAAATAGCGAGTAGCGCCGATTACCGGTTTGAGCGCGGGGTTTTCCGATATCTCGACGCTATTGCCAGGCTAGTTAGCTTGGAGGGTAGCGCGTCTTGTAAGCGCTAAGTCGCGGATTCCCGCCCGGGGCAGATTTTATCCTGAAGGGATAAGGTTCGTTCACGGAACGGCGGGCTTTTTTTCTATCCTGTCTTCCTTGTAACTTCGCTTTCGGGACCTTAATATTAAGGGTGGATTCACCAATATTTTATTCAATCCTTAGAAGGCCTGTTAAGCTAACAGCCTGTTAATTTCAATGTGATTTGTATAGGCTTAACAGGGCTGTTGAGCTAACTAGCCCAATTTTTTCAGATATCAAGCCTCACAGGAGTTCCATTAGGACTGATGAGTTCATCAGGCGATCCTAACATCAAAACTGCATTGAAACACAGGACGGTGGACAATTTGTGACCACTTTATTCATTCTGACCAGGTACTGAAAGGCCTCCCTGAATGATCATTTAATATAATATTAAACATAAAATTATTTCTACATAAAAAAAACGAAATAATATAAAAGTATCACCAAAGAACAACATTCCGGATTTTTTTTTTTCTTTTCTCCTAATAGAAATATCGAAAGAATTTCTTGGTGAAGAAGTTGAGCCAAAAGGTGATGCTCAGTTATCCTATTGAATGATGCTTATTTGAGTGTTCTTTTACCCTAACTTTTACAATATCTCTAACCGTTTTGTCGCTATAGCATCTTCTTCTTTTTTTTTTGAGTTCTGGAGGAAGTGTCAAATTAACTCGTCCGTGCCAGCGGCGATAGCACGTTAAATACATCAGTTTCCAATGGGTCACTGAAGCAAAGTTGAGTGTGGTTGGTATCCGGAAGGGTGACCATCTGGGCTATCCGTTGCTGCTGGATTTTCCCCGGCCGAATCAGACTAGGAGAGGTTAATATCTGTAGGCGCGTAGTTTCTGACTTTTCGCCGAGTGGAGAGTAAAAGCCTTGTCACTAAAACCCCATCACTAAAGACTCTAACAGTTATACATACAGAGACGTTAAACCCCAAACCCCCTGCCACTAGAACCCCCATGACTAAAGACCCTAGCAGTTATACAGCTACGTTATACCCCCATAAAAAGCCTCAAAGTGTTAGTCCGATTTCAATCAATACATTCCGACACTAGTTTAACACGCAAAATCAAGGTTAAACTTGAAACTTCACTCCGTTCGGTCAATTATGGTAAATGTCCATTGCCCCCCTCCCTCTCGACCATTCAAATGGACTCGGGTATAGTTTATTTATATTGAAAGACGTGATAGGATCGTAAACACAATTATATTGAGTAGTGAGATGGTGTTTAGTTATGGCTTATTGCAGAGACAACACTGAACCTATCTACAGGGTTTCGTGAGATTTGGTGTGGTTGAGGCAAACCCGACCATCATCGACATACTAAGTCCAACCGCTAAATATGGTCGCAGGAAAACGACTTAATAAAGATCTTTTTTTTTTACTGAAGGAACGAAGCGAGCTCCAAGTTTTTACTCTTTTTTTTTTCATGTTGTATCCACACATAGTCGACCGGGCCGTTGATCGACATCAATCCATGTCGACTGAACCGTCCACACTGCCTCGACAACATAGTTCCACCTCGCCGATCGACTATGTTTGGACATACCTTAAGACGTTTGATAGAGGGAACTGTAACTGCTAAGGTCTTATCGTCCCGAGAAAGCCAGCCTTCCCGAGAACGATCCTTATCTGTCCAGGATAAAATCCGGTCCGGGTAGGAATCGAACCCGCGACTTAGTGCTTCCTTGTAATCACGGTCGGAATCGAACCCACGACACAAGGACTATCACGTCACGTGCGCTCACGTGACGTGATATGTTTCTACCTTGAGAATTTCCTACACTGACTTCCTACCATTCCAGCTACTTCTCTTCAGTCTTCTGCACTGACCATCATTCTAACTTCTGGGCAATTTCGTGCAATATTCTTTTCTGATTCTGTTAGGTTCTCTCTCCTATAATGTTCTTGATAATGTGCTCTTTGTGCTCAATGGGTTATGGTAGGGAATTATAGGCCCCCGAGACCATTTCTCCGTGATGTTTGCTAAGACCATCTTATTATCCGGCAGGGGCGGACTTTGAGAGATCAAAACTGACTTTATATCCTTCAGGGGCAGACTTTGAGAGATCAAAACTGAAGCAACATCCGTGCCTGATCATGAAGAATTGAGCTGTGTCTACACATAGTCGACGCCGTCCATCGATGCCGACTGAAACCGTACACTGCCTTCAAGGACAAATCTTCGATTTCGTCGTCTTTTTCTTTCTCTTCGTCTTCTCCTTATCCTAGTCCTCCTCCTTTTTCTTCTCCTCCTTCTTCTTCTTCTTCTTCTTCTTCTTCTTCTTCTTCTCTGCCTCCTTCTTCTCCTTATCCTTCTTCTTCGTCTTCTTCTTCTTCTTCTTCTTCTTCTTCTTCTTCTTCTTCTTCGTCTTTCCTTTTTCCCGTTCCAGCGAGATCGGCATTTTTTGCCGTCCTCGTTACATCAGCACCAGACCAGTCTATAAAAACTAGGACGTTGACATTATTAGCATCTAATGTTACTACCGTAATATTGTAGCATCTAGTAAATTTTTTCACTCAAAGTTATGGGTTCCAATTTCCAATAACGATAATAGTGGAATTAATTAAATTTGCAATTTTATTTTATATAAATACCTAAATAAAATTAAATGTGCTCACGTAGTTAGCAATGGTTATGGTTATTTCGCTAACTGGACGTTGCTAAAAACCGTCTGTTATTAGATTATTATAGACTTTATATACCAAGTGATTTCCACTTAATTCCACAGCTTGTAAGAAAAGTTAACATACTAGCGAAGTTCTTAATATCTAGTGATCTACGAAACCTTATCTTGCACCAGATGTCTTAACCCTTAGATCCGAAGATCCCTGTACTTTACAGGTGTTTTCTTATTATTTTAACGTGATTTTCCTCCATTCCACCAGCTTGTAAGAAAAGTTAACATACTAGCGAAGTTCTTAATATCTAGTGATCTACGAAACCTTATCTTGCACCAGATGTCTTAACCCTTGGATCCGAAGATCCCTGTACTTTACAGGTGTTTTCTTATTAGTTTAACGTGATTTTCCTCCATTCCACCAAAAATCCTCTGAGAACTTAGCCATTTTTCAAGGGTTTCCAGTCGATATAGACCATTGTCGACTGCCTTAACCAAAACAATCTAAATCTCTAAATACAATTGTCTTTTTATGTTCAAATACGATGAATGGAAGGCGAAAGATGGTAAATAAATGAATTTGAAAAAGGGGATCTCCTAAAGGGGTTTCACTTGCTTACTTTCCGTGTCCGGTACAATGTCACCATTTATATCAGTTGCTCCCAGAAGTGTGTGACCTGTACCTACCTGCTCTCTCATTTGGGGATTTATCTAAAAAGCATAGAACAGGCACAGATGTCTTAACCCTTGGATCCGAAGATCCCTGTACTTTACAGGTGTTTTCTTATTATTTTAACGTGATTTTCCTCCATTCCACCAAAAATCCTCTGAAAACTTAGCCATTTTTCAAGGGTTTCCAGTCGATATAGACCATTGTCGGCTGCCTTAACCAAAAATAGGTTCGTTAACCAAAACAGTCTAAATCTCTCAATAAAATTGTCTTTTTGTCTTCAAATACGATGAATGGAAGGCGTAAATAAATGAATTTGGAAAAGGGGATCTACTAAAGGGGATTCACTTCTTACTTCCCGTGTCCGGTACAATGTCACCATTTATATCAGTTGCTCCCAGAAGTGTGTGACCTGTACCTACTGCTCTCTCATTTGGGGATTTATCTAAAAAGCATAGAACATACTTCCAAGGGTTAACCGGATAACCCATAGATTTTACTTAAAGTCTAAATTGTTTATTCAGAACCCTGCTTATCCTGGGCTCTAACTTGGTTGCTTGATTAATACGTATTATTACCCACATGTAGGTAGATCAATTGGAGGGGATAGTCATTATCTATTTATTGAACCATGTTCAATCCGTGAACTGCACGTAAGTACCGGGGCAGAATCATGGAGAATCTTGGTACTCTGGGGATCAGTGGCGTAGGTAGTTCGTGAGTACCGGCGCAGAATCATGGAGAATCTTGGTACTCTAGGGATCAGTGGCGTAGGTAGTTCTTTGGGGCCACTCGCAAAAGTTTCGCCTGGGAGCCCCCTGGGTCAAAACATTGACGGGGGGATGTTAGGTAAATATTCTTATATTAGACATTTGAGGACCCCTAAATGCCCGGGGCTGCGGGGATGGCATACACTCCAGTGCTGCTGATCAGACGCGTAGAGGCTAATTAATGGTACTAGGATCCTTGGACCAACTGAACCAGTCGACCGGTGGACCATTTGTTACCCTACAACCCTACATTATGGTGGGTCCAGACTTGTGCAATGCAACGTGCAAAGCATTTGCATTGCACGTTGCACGTAAAATCAAATCTGACGAATGCGAACGTTTTTCATGTATCCGAGAATTTTTGTACCGATACTCAACTAGTATAATGGCCTAAGTAGGTACATCATTTGCATTGCATTGCACGATGCTTTGCAAACACGTCCAAACTAGTGCAACGCACATCAAAGACATTCGCCAGAAAACCGCCAACCTCTCGGATACCCACAAACGTTTGCTGCAATGTTCAAAAAACTTTGCTGCAACTTTCTCAAACACGTCCAAACTAACGAATTTCATTGCATTGCACGTTGCATTGCACATTGCATTGCACAAGTCTGGACCCACCATTAGGTATGATGGGATAGGATGGGCTACAAAAGAGGCACAAGAGAGAAAACTAGGATTTGAAAAGATGAGAATGTTTGGCTGGATGGGTGGGCTAACTAGAATGGACAGAGTGCGAAATGTCGATCGACATAGTGTAGACGAACCTGCCTTGTAAGCGCTAGGTCGCGGGTTTGAATCCCGCCTGAGGCAAACTTTACTCTCAACAGATAATGTTAGTTCTCTGAACGGCTGGCTTTCTTATAATCTGTCCTTCTTCTCTCATCGATTCCGGAACGATAAGTACAACCATACATTAGGTATGATGGGATGGGATGGGATGGGCTATAAAAGAGGCACAAGAGAGAAAACTGATTTGCAAAGATGAGAATGTTTGGCTGGATGGGTGGGCTAACTAGAAAGGACAGAGTGCGAAATGTCGATCGACATAATGTAGACGAACCTGAGGCAAACTTTACTCTCAACAGAGATAATGTTAGTTCTCGGAACGGCTGGCTTTCTTGTAATCTGTCCTTGTTCTCTCATCGATTTCGGAACAATCAGACCTTAGCACTTACAGTTCCCTCTATCAAACCTTGAAAAAAATCAAGTCCTAGGTCCCAAGAGGGTAGATACAAATTTTTGTCGATGGTGGGATTCGAACCCGGGACCTTCTGCATGGCAAGCAAGCGCGTCACCACTGGACCAACCAAGCCCCTTAATGGTACTAGGATCCTTGGACCAACTGAACCAGTCGACCGGTGGACCGTTTGTTACCCTACAACCCTACATTAGGTATGATGGGATGGGATGGGCTACAAAAGAGACACAAGAGAGAAAACTAGGATTTGCAAAGATGAGAATGTTTGGCTAAATGGGTGGGCTAACTAGAAATCATGTAACGGGAGGATGGCGGATCAGCATAGTTCAGGGAGGGAGTGGCTCTACTGTAGGTCTTGTTATAGTAGTTCCTAGTTGGGTAATGCTTGGGATACAATTGATCATTATTGTTGTTTTTACTACCAGCATATTGTCTTCTTGTAGCATATTGTCTTCTTGTATCTCTTCTTCTACGGGGGCCATGGATCACGGATTCCGCCAATCGCCTACAAAGCTTCAATTTCCCCGTTCTGCCCAAATGTATTCCGTCACCACAGTAGTCATTTAGGGTGAACAAGTGGCCCGTGTCAATGTATTGGGCATTTGGAATGGATTTTAGGACCTCCTTTACACTTCTATTAAATACATGGATAGCTCTATTTGTGTCTCTCCCTCTTCTTTGGAACGGGACCAAAACAAAGTATATCTGTGCTGACTTGAATCTCTGGCAGATATCATAGATTGCGTTCTCAACACGGTACCATATTGATCTAGCAATATCATTCGTGCCAGCCATTACCAGGATGCTATCATGTTCGTTAGTCGTAAACGGGAAATCAAGGGAAGCTATTTCCTCATAGCAGGCACCTGGTCGAAAGTTCACATTCACTGTATGACTGCTTGGAAGAAATTTACTTATAATGTTCTTCACATTTCTAAGATGACTATCACCTATGATCCTGATGCTTGGTCTTGGTAATTCTGGTATTGGTAATTTGTCTTTAGATTTCAGTAGGTCAGGAACATTTTTCTTCCTACTATTTTTGTTTTGATCTTTAGTATTGGAGCTAGTGCTAACTTTGTTCTGTTCAAGAATTCTTATGGTGTCGATCATGTTTCGCATTAACTCATCGTCATGATCAGATTTTTCCTTGAGTTTATCTATCTCAATTTGTTTGTTTATGATTTCTTGAACTAGGGCGTGGTTTTGTTTTCTCAGCTCCTGAACTGTATTAAGATTTACAGGAGTATTGTTCCAGTCGATTGTTGATGTCAGATCTGAGAAGAGCACGGTTTAGAAGGTTTAAAGAGGTGCAAATTATAGCTCATTTATTTATACAGGTATACTTTATGTGCCATTACCATGTAGCTGATAGGTAGATGGAGTACGGGGTATAATATGAATGTATTAAGTACCTATTTAAAAGTTCATCATACAGGGTGGCCCGAATGTTGTGTTACCGAAGAAACGGGAGGTGGAAACAACTGTTAGTGTGGACTCCGTCATGAATTACTTGAACAGATTGGACCTATTCCACCGCATATAATGTAACGTGGACTATGGCGCGAACGGCCTACTAAAGGGTTAAAGCGCCTAATTATGTGTTACCGAAGAAACGGGAGGTGGAAAGAACTTTTAAAGAATAGAATATACCTACCTGCTTATGCTGCCAGAATGAGACTGAAAAGTCCCTTTACTCCAGCAGTATACACAAGGTCTTATGTATTTGGTACAATATTTTGGTACATAGGCCGAAGAAACGGGAGGTGGAAACAACTGTTAGTGTGGACTCCGTCATGAATTACTTGAACAGATTGGACCTATTCCACCGCATATAATATAACGCGGACTACGGCGCGAACGACCTACTAAAGGGTTAAAGCGCCTAATTATGTGTTACCGAAGAAACGGGAGGTGGAAAGAACTTTTAAAGAATAGAATATACCTGCTTATACTGCCAGAATGAGACTGAAAAGTCCGTTTACTTGGTACATAGGATACACACACAAGGTACAAAGGGTTCTGACCATGGGCGGATACACAGGGGGCCAGCCCCACAGATTTTTATGAGGGGGGCAAGGTATTGTGCCGTACCTGCGGAGGGGGGCACAGCTTTAGGCCGTGCTAGTAACTGCACAGGTAAGTTTTTGTTGTTTAATAACTACTTTAAAAAGGTGCATCCCCACCCCAAACCAGAGGTCTGTATTCTCCCATGGTATTATTTGACATAGTTATACCTGCGGAGGGGGGCACAGCTTTAGGCCGTGCTAGTAACTGCACAGGTAAGTTTTTGTTGTTTAATAACTACTTTAAAAAGGTGCACCCCCACCCCAAACCAGAGGTCTGTATTCGCCCATGGTATTGCTCAGTACCGGTCCGGACTTAGAAGCGGTTAAATTTCACCAATCTAACGTACCTCTAAAAAGAGATCTTTAAGACAGACAGGCCACCCTGTATGTATTGCCATTTGAAAGCAATTTCTAATAGGTACCATATTCTATTGAAGAATATGGTACCAGGCAAAGGTTGAGTGCGAAGGGAATCCACTCATAAAATTTGTAGCCAAAACCAAATGTCAGCCCAAAAGCAATCACCCTAGATAAGGCTGAGTGAGAGACTGACGATAAACGCCGACCCCATCTGTACACGGGAAAAGCGACGAAAAAGAAGAAGAAAGAAGAGGTAATATATTCTATTTAACGTTGGCAATCATGATGGCTAATTCATTCTTGTCATGGGTTGCTTTGGAGAAGATCTGGTATACTTTTGTTGAAAAAATGACAGATTTTGGATCCAGGATGTTCTTGGTCTTCCTCTTTTTCCTTTGCCGGCAATTTTACCTTGGAGTATTGTTCGAAGCTGTGGGAATTCTGCAGGATTTCTCACTTTGTGGCCAAAGTATTGTAATATTCTTTTTTCGATGGTAAACGCCTTATCAAAGCAAAGGTTTAATTTCGCCTGCAAGCACGTCTCCAACGAATGCATTGAAACACAGGACGGTGGACAATTTGTGACCACTTTATTCATTCTGACCAAGTACTGAAAGATTGGGTAAGCTGGATGGGATGCATGATGACGAGTCCGATTGGTTTGAAGCTGACGTTCGATCCAGAGTTAAGTCAGGATTTTCTTTACCTGGATTTAGGTTTGATTCGTTTTCATTGTTACTAGGGTGATTGTGTTTCCCCCCTTCCATCAGAGTTGTTTCGCCGTACATCATCTCTGTTTTCAGAGTTCCAGGGCACTTTGGAATTATACATTTCCAGTTTTTGCCAAATCTGTATTTAAGGGGATTACTGTAACAATATTTAAAGCCATGATATTGGATATAATCTCTTCCTCCCTCTCTGGTCTTGGAATAATTTGGTTTAGTCTTATTATTGGTTATACTTTTTCTGGTTTCGTTCATTTTGATGGCAATTAAATAGAGTTTGCATCGAACGGACCCTTATATGTATTCACAATAATGATAAGTAGGTAGGTACCTAGGTAGGAATGTACGACTCAGATACCTTTACTCGACTACTACTGAACTCTCGTGTTGAAATTGGGAACTATCAGCAGTTGTTACTGCGTGGCAAGCTTGATAAGAGAACAAATTGTGAGTATCTCTGGATAAAAAGTGCGTCCCTTATCAGCTGTAGTGAATTTATCTGATCAGCTGTGTAAAGTTTTCAATGAGTTGGATACTCTATCCTGCTGCACTCTAGTGCCGAAACTGAGAATTAACTGCAACTGTCACGGATTAGAGAACCAAATCTGCGTCTAGATAAAAAGTGCGTCCTTTTTCTGTTATCGGAGATAACTGTTACTAGAGTTAGGTATTATCTGGAAGCCTAAAAGCCTCAAAGTGTTAGTCCGATTTCAATTAATACATTCCGACACTAGTTTAACACGCAAAATCAAGGTTAAACTTGAAACTTCACTCCGTTCGGTCAATTATGGTAAATGTCCATTGCCCCCCTCCCTCTCGACCATTCAAATGGACTCGGGTATAGTTTATTTATATTGAAAGACGTGATAGGATCGTAAACACAATTATATTGAGTAGTGAGATGGTGTTTAGTTATGGCTTATTGCAGAGACAACACTGAACCTATCTACAGGGTTTCGTGAGATTTGGTGTGGTTGAGGCAAACCCGACCATCATCGACATACTAAGTCCAACCGCTCACCATCAGGTAGACCAGATAGGTACACCTGATCGGGTCCGCCTGTCAGGTCTACCTGATAGTGGCCTGGCCTTATGCCGGACGACCGAATACCTAAATCGATCGATATCGATTGGAGCCCATATCAGGTTGGTGAGAGTGAGATCAAAAGATTTTGGTGGATTGGAAAAAAAAAGTTTATAATGTGAACATGTTTTAGGCGATGTCGATCGATCAGTGTCGACGCTGCTTCACCAGCTTTGTCTCGACTATATCGAAAATAACTGATGGCGTTGTTAACCCAGAAAGTATAGTCGGACCAATGAGACACCAAACTAATCAATGAGACTTCGTAGTACAAGGCATTTGGACATGTTTTAGGCGATGTCGATCGTCGATCGATCAGTGTGGACGCTGCTTCACCAGCTTCGTCTCGACTATATCGAAAATAACTGATGGCGTTGTTAACCCAGAAAATATAGTCGGACCAATGAGACACCAAACTAATCAATGAGACTTCGTAGTACAAGGCATCGTGGTGTGTGAGGCTATACGCGCATACGCGACAAAGTGAAGGTCTACCTACATAGAATGATCTTCGCGCCGCGGGTGAACTTATTGCTGATCCTGATCCCTCTGCTAACTCTGCTATCTTCGCGCCGCGGGTGAACTTATTACTGATACTGATCCCTCTGCTAACTCTGCTATCTTCAAGCCGCGGGTGAACTTATTACTGATCCCTCTGCTAACTCTGCTATCTTCGCGCCGCGGGTAAACTTATTACTGATCCTGATCCCTCTGCTATTTCTGCTATCTTCGCGCCGCGGGTGAACTTTTTACTGATCCTGATCCCTCTGCTAACTCTGCTATCTTCGCGCCGCGGGTAAACTTATTACTGATCCTGATCCCTCTGCTAACTCTGCTATCTTCGCGCCGCGGGGCCGCGGGTGAACTTATTACTGATCCTGATCCCTCTGCTATCTTCGCGCCACGGGTGAACTTATTTGTGATCCTTCTGCTAACTCCCACTATCAAGACCAGCGCAAAGGAAGCAGCTCGAAGTTTCATTGTACCTGATCCCTCTGCTATCTTCGCGCCGCGGGTGAACTTATTACTGATCCTGATCCCTCTGCTATCTTCGCGCCGCGGGTGAACTTATTTGTGATCCTCCTGCTAACTCCCACTATTAAGAGCAATGCAAAGGAAGCAGCTTGCAGTTTCATTGTGTTCTGCATAATAGGTATCAGTTTTGATTTTATGGGTGAGAAGAGTCATTCTCGGATCGCTGGCAGAGTCTGGGGATATTTATTTTATTTATGACCGCTTTGCCATATTGATGCTAAAGTGATATTAAATAAATATGAAAAAAATCTTATTAACTTTCCATAAGAGTACTGCAGTTATAGGCCCCCTTTTTTAACCCTTTAGAAAACTTGAGTGTGGGAAATTTTCAGTGAGCAAGGATCACAGAATGTAATGGTCTACTCTGAAATTGTGACCATTGCCATAATATTGACTGTGTCTTAGGAATTTGAGGGTTAACTTGAGAAATAGTTTTTTGTACTAAGGGGTTCATTGAAAGTCCCAAGTTCTCAGATACCACAATTTAGATAGTTCTTAAAAAAAGCCCTTTGGATAGTTCACAATTTGAATAGCTCTTCTGCAATTTTATTTTTCGCCGTAAGTTTGCTTTCTTGATTTTCATAGCCATGATACCTAGTGTATTCACGAAAAAAAAAAGCTGTCCATTGACTCTTTACCATGTCAATCAAGCAATCAACCCATAGATGCAAAGATACTTGTTCCTTCTGGGTCTTCTGACGACAGCTCAGACACCAACACCAACCAAGGGTTGACCATCAAAGTACATACATACAAAGTGATGGTCTTACAAAGTTTATTCATCAAAACTTTCTGGCCCAGGCGTGGAACGAAATGTGGAGACGTTGTTGTAGTGGCTTCATCTGTAGCCGAATGGTGATGGCAGAGTAAAGAAAAGATATCTTTGTACGGCAGATGAATCATACAAACGCAAGAGTCCACCATCGCATCGTGAGGACTTGTGCTTGTTCTTTAAAAGCAAAGAGAACCCTTTGAAGAACTGCCAGGTAGTTAGGCTGGTTAGGGTTATCTGTTCTCCTCCGTGTTTATAGTCCCACAGATAGACACTAGTCTACTCTTTGCTTAACGTCCCCTAACCAGACAGTCTGTGGGACGCCACAGAAAAAGGCTATCCGAAGACATCCCAAACTTGAGCGCAACTGCCCTTGAAGTACTATCCATGGTATTCATCATCTGCCAGTCTAGTCAGCTTGGAGGGTCTGCCTTGTAAGCGCTAAGCCGCTTGATATTCTAAATTGATTTAAGCATAAGCACCAAAACTAGTGACACTGCTGCTCTCTAGTTTCACATTTATATTCCTTTGCAATCGAAGGTGATTACCACGGATATTGTGCGACATACCTAGATGAAAATTCGAAATGTGCAAGAACAGAAGGATCAAGCCTCAATGGTGACACCAAAAGGTATGGAATATCCTAAAACGATGAAGGGAATTTTAGGGGACATTTAAAGCATAGCAATTTAGCAAACCTTTTAGTGGTGAAATTGTTCTAAATTACTCCCCAGATATGTATGTCCTTTCTTGCCAATTTTCCTGGTCTAGAAATGTACCAGTGAAAAAGGCGGTAGTCGTATCTTCAACAAATCTAGGACCTTTGTAGGATTGCAGACCTTTATTAGGACCTAGGGAGGACCTTTGTTAGGTAACTCTTCCTGACCTTAATTTGTGGACTCAACCAAAAAAGAACCTCCATGACTGGGAGTTTGGGTTCCAGAAGATATCATCTTGGTAAAACCTCTTGGATGAACAACTCCCGAGTTCAACAACAAATTCCAACCGCTCACCATCAGGTAGACCAGATAGGTACACCTGATCGGGTCCGCCTGTCAGGTCTACCTGATAGTGGCCTGGCCTTATGCTGGACGACCGAATACCTAAGTCGATTGATATCGATTGGAGCCCATATCAGGTTGGTGAGAGTGAGATCAAAAGATTTTGGTGGATTGGAAAAAAAAGTTTATAATGTGGACATGTTTTAGGCGATGTCGATCGTCGATCGATCAGTGTGGACGCTGCTTCACCAGCTTCGTCTCGACTATATCGAAAATAACTGCTGGCGTTGTTAACCCAGAAAATATAGTCGGACCAATGAGACACCAAACTAATCAATGAGACTTCGTAGTACAAGGCATTGTGGTGAGTGAGGCTATACGCGCATACGCGACAAAGTGAAGGTCTACCTACATAGAATAAAAATACACGATATGACTATTCCGTCTGTTTATTGTTTAGACTAGCAAGAAGTACCCGATCTTCCAGAAGATGGTCATCCCGATGTAGAAGAGCGGTATGAGGACACTCCCGTATATGAACAAGGTGACCAGAATCAGCGTCATTGTTTGCAGAAAGAACATCACTGACACTTTCACCTTCCTCTGTACGAGATCGTCATCCATGTGATCCGATATATCATCGATCAGTTGGCGATGATTAGTGAAACCACTTGCCGTCAGGAGAAATTGAAAGTGTCAGTGATGTTCTTTCTGCAAACGTGTGTATCGTTTGTATCGCCCTCTCTCTCTTCTTACTCTTGTGTTTGCGTGTTCGTAATTATAATAATTATTCAACTTAGCATTAATTAATGAATTTCGAAAACCATTCCGTTTGGACCAGTGTCGGAGAGGTTGAATACCAAGACCCTGAGTTCTTATATGATTGGAGGAAATGACACTGGTCAGGTGTTGAATATGTACGTGAAAGTAAATTGAGCTTACTTGATTTTTTTCAAGAGGTTTGATAGAGGGAACGGTAATTGCTACGGTCCTCCGGAGAGGTTGGATACCAAGACCCTGAGTTCTTATATGATTGGAGGAAATGACACTGGTCAGGTGTTGAATATGTATGTGAAAGTAAATTGAGCTTACCTGATTTTTTTCAAGAGGTTTGACAGAGGGAACTGTAACTGCTACGGTCCTCTCGTCCCAAAATCGAAGAGAAAAGGAAGACAGGATAGGAGAAAGCCAGCCGTTCCGAGAACGAACATCACCCCATGAGGATAAAAGAGGAGTATGGTGCTGAGGAGCATGATGAAGTCGTAGGATTTGACGAAGATGTTGTGCTTGATCTGGTAGTTGATGATGGTGTTCCGAATGGCATGCATTTGAGTGTACATGAGTCCTGGACGGTTCCTAGAGATGGCGCTGTTGCTCAGGTTGAACAAGAAATTCATTAATTAATGCTAAGTTGAATAATTATTATAATTACGAACACGCAAACACAAGAGTAAGGAGAGAGAGAGAGAGAGAGAGGGCGATACAAACGATACACATATTAGGAGAACAGGCCAAGTCCGCGAGCGAGGGAGCTGCTTCCTCTAAGCTTGAAACGAGGAACTTTGAATATCTTGGAACCCGAGGACCATGGCCGGTCTTAGGTGGACCACTCACTATCAGGTCCACCTAAGACTGTACATTGTCCGTGGATTTCAAGGTAGACCTGATAGTGTGTGTGCTCATTAGGTATCAGGCAGACCTGACAGGCGGACCTGATCAGGTGTATATCTACCTCTGAGGTCTAAATGATAGTGAATGGCTGGCCTTAGAGGATTGAGGCGAAAGCCCTTACAATCGCCCACCAGGGGTGGGTTTAGAGACTACTTCAAATAGCAATGAGAGAATGTCGACCATCGGATTACGCGGATTAGTCACCGAGAGGTGCCGGACAACAGAAACCAACTGAATGGATCAGGAACAATAAAAGACACTTGAACATGCCGCGGACGAAGCGAGGTCCTCTTGGATATGTTTACTCTCAGAGTGGTGGATTCTTAATGAGTGGAAATGGGGCTCTTCAGGTGGAGGATAGTTGGCTTGAGCACGAAGGAATAAAAGAACAAAGAAGATAAGTCCCTTCTTGTCTGGACTGCTGTGGTCATTTGCCCAATGAGTGGAAATGGGGCTCTTCAGGTGGAGGATAGTTGGCCTGAGCGCGAAGGAATAAAAGAACAAAGAAGATAAGTCCCTTCTTGTGTGGACTGCTGTGGTCATTTGCCGAGAAATTTTTTGGGTCTCATCGTCAACAAATTGACTTTAATGTGTTCTGTCCTGAGCCTCTCCTTGAAAGGGTTTCAGATTGTCTTCGACCTTTTGGTACGTCCATAATAATCCAAATTGCAATAAATTGACTTTAATGTGTTCTGTCCTGAGCCTCTCCTTGAAAGGGTTTCAGATTGTCTTCGACCTTTTGGTACGTCCATAATAATCCATATTGCAATCCCAATTCACCAAGTCCGTACGGATAAACAGAAACCTAAAAGAACCAATGAAATGTGAATTAAACTGAGTTTACTTTTAGAAGTTGAGGAAAATGACCTGATGGTCAATTCCCAGCATTTGATAACAACCAACCATCCTCTGCTTGAAAATAACAAGCACAAGTCCTCACGATGGTTGACTGCAGTTCAGGACGAGCCAATTAAACATGACTAGAGACCATTACCCTGGTGTACGGCTGATAAAACAGATGTATGTAGTCCCTATTCTGTCATCATCTTTCGGTTATAGCTAAAGCCGCTACAACAACAACAACAACAACAACAACAACAACAACAACAACCAACCACTTTCAGTAAAATTGCTACCCCAATTCACCAAGTCCGTACGGATAAACAGAAACCTAAAACAACCAATGCAATGTGAATTAAACTGAGTTTACTTTCAGAAGTTGAGGAAAATGACCTGATGGTCAATTCTCAGCATTTGATAACAACCAACCATCCTCTGCTTAAAAATAACAAGCACAAGTCCTCACGATGGTTGACTGCAGTTCAGGACGAGCCAATTAAACATGACTAGAGACCATCACCCTGGTGTACGGCTGATAAAAGAAATATAGTCCCTATTCTGTCATCATCTTTCGGCTATAGCTAAAGCCGCTACAACAACAACAACCAACCACTTTCAGAACTTTAGAGTTTAGAGCAAGCGTTGAGACAAAGCCCCACCGCGCGCTTCCAAAGTTCCATTCTGATCATTATTTAATGTAATATATTAAATTTAAATACCTCCGTATGAAATGTACACAACAGATATGTACACGAGTTAATGTTTGCGCTCGCAGGTATATTAAACTTCATGACCAATATATCATCAGACTCAGGCTCGTATCAACCCAATAATTAAATTTACAATTTATATCATTCATCTGAGAAGTTAGAAGTTCCCTCTGAACTAAATACGTTTATTTGCTTTGGAATACGCTTAGGTTAGGTTAAATGTTTGGTTTTAAAAGACATTAAATACCTAGAGGAGGCAGTTGAGATTCCTAACCTACAAATAAACCTACGCATGGTTCAACACTTCAGCTTATTATATCAAAGATTTGAAACGAACTTTATTAAGTTCCCTCTGAACTAAATACGTTTATTTGCTTTGGAATACGCTTAGGTTAGGTTAAATGTTTGGTTTTAAAAGACTTTAAATATCTTGAGGAGGCAGTTGAGATTCCTAACCTACAAATAAACCTACGCATGGTTCAACACTTCAGGTTATTATATCAAAGATTTGAAACGAACTTTATTATTATAGTAAAGCTGGTCTGTGATTTCTGTATAGTTTAGGTTCAAACATTGGTAAATAGATTTAAAATGTACTTTATTATTACATCGATCAAGTTGTGAAGTACTCCGGGAGCAGCTCTTACACGGAGATGAAGACGAAAACATCAAATAGAGACGAGTGGTGAACTACAAACCAAGCCTAGGAGTGATAAACATGATGATGATTTAGGTACATTCTTCTTCTTTCACTGCAACTTTTCCCACTCTTATTTACGTTATGTTAGTGTGAACCAATAAATTACAACGTGGTTTAAAAATTATTTTATTTCGTATTTACCAATTCAAACTGTTTTCTTAGATAGGTTAATATTGTTTTAAGGCATTATTTATTTGGTGTTAGAGTTGCGTGCTTTAGGCTCTCCTAACACGCAGATAGAAGGGCCGTTTTTAGGTACAACGAATATATGGTTTCCATCATAGAAGCAAGAGTCCACCATCGCATCGTGAGGACTTGTGCTTGTTCTTTAAAAGCAGAGAGAACCCTTTGAAGAACTGCCAGGTAGTTAGGCTGCCTATTTATAGTCCCACAGATAGGCACTATAGTCTACTCTTTGCTTAACGACCCCTTGCCAGACAGTCTGTGGGACGCCAACATGTACCTACTTTTGGAAAAGGCTATCCGAAGACATCTTAAACTTGAGCGCAAGTGCCCTTGAAGTATTATCCATGGTATTCATCATCTGCCAGCCTAATAGTAAGCTTGGAGGGTCTGCCTTGTAAGCGCCAAGCCGCTTGAATTTCAATCTATACCCAAGATACAAGGCAAGAGAGGGGGGAACTACCATCATACCAGCGTCCTTCAAAGTGTCATTTATGGCAAATATTTATGTTTCTGCCTTGCAGTATGCAGATGTTGCATAAAAAATCTTTTCTCATCTTTTGTGTGAATTACCTAAAAACTTAAGGTTCGTACCCGGACCAACTGTCTTTCTCCTATCCTATCTTCCTTCTCTCTTCGATTTCGGGACGATTAGACCTTAGCAGTTACAGTTCTTTCTATTTCTATCAAACTTTTTTTTTGTCGATTGGTCTCGAGATTCAACAAGGAAATTGTCATAATGATGTTTGCCAAATTTCAAGAACAATCTCGCATTTTCATGATCATTCTCCTCAATTTTCATCATTTTCTGGACCAATCTCTTCGTCATCCAAGCCTGGCTGCGCTGTTAGAAGTCCGGGGCTCGTTATATAATTAGAAGAACTAGAAGATTAATTGAAGAGATGTGAAGGCTTATCCTGACGAAGGGAATGTTGTGTATGATGGTGGTTTCGAACCAGTGTATTTCGGTTTTCCAATATCCAATATTGGCTAGAGTGAATTGATTCAATCCTCAGTCTTGATTTTCACTCTGGTGAGTCTACACAAAATAAATTCGTTCCAATGTTCTATTTTCAAAGTGACCTTTTCTTACTACATTAGAACTTCTCTGGTGAGTCTACACAAAATAAATTCGTTCCAATGTTCTATTTTCAAAGTGACCTTTTCTTACTACATTAGAACTTCAACTCAACAATATCATTAATAAGAGCCTCATTTCCAGCCAGCAGTTTTGACTTTAGAATTCCGGCTGGGTGTTGATGAGATGTCTGTTGTAAAGTTCTCTCCCTGTTTGTTTAATACGCCAGTGTCTCGCATATATGAACTTCGGAAAGTTCGCCATATATTATATTACTACTTATACGGGGTGTGCCGTCAACAAATTTCTGGAACGACTTAAGATGACCCATTTCTGGAACGGAAAGTTCGCCATATATTATATTACTTATACGGGGTGTGCCTTCAACAAATTTCTGGAAAGATGACCCATTTCTGGAGTACTTCCAGATCAATTATTGGCGTCTCTCTGACACCGTTGTGGACTTTCGCATATCGTACAACCTCAGGTAGGTATGTGTTCATCATTGTTTCTAATTTCTAGTCTTGGTTATTTTTTCTTTATAAAAAAAAAAACACAAGAGTTAATCAGCCAATGTGTCAATCAAGGCGTTAAAATGTAGTTATTATTTATGATTTCCGTAATGACCATCTCGTCATGTAGAACAAATAATAGACAACAGATTGTCTTCGGTAACGATGTGTCAACCACCCATACCACATCCGATTTCTGCCATTATCCCCATACCACCCGATATTTCTGCCATTTTTTGTAATTTGTATATCTATCCACTTGTACAGATCACGAGAAGTTGACCTTGGAGAGTTAGTTTTTGACTGTTAAATGAGATGAAAATGTCGGAAAAGCTTAAAACTGTTATAAAGGCCGGGTGTAGTCTTGAGTTTCGCAAATCTCCCGACACACTTGATTGAAGTATCTATCCACTTGTACAGATCACGAGAAGTTGATCTTGGAGAGTTAGTTTTTGACTGTTAAATGAGATGAAAATGTCGGAAAAGCTTAAAACTGTTATAAAGGCCGGGTGATGTAGTCTTGAGTTTCGCAAATCTCCCGACACACTTGATTAAAAATAACTGAGACAGCACCAATATCAATCAGCTGAACTAGTAAGTCTGCGCTTTCAATGTGATTTCGACAGGTTAGTGTACGAGTAGATACATAATAGGTATTTGGACAAAATTGGACACCTAATCTTTAATAATTCGACAAAGTTGCTAAGGATGGGTTAAGCTTCTACGAATCTTGCTTTTACAAATGAGATTATTCCGATATTATACCAACCAAACCAACTTGGGAACCCAAGTTTTTCCTCGTATTCCAGAGTTCCGTGATTCTGTCTCGGAGTTTTCCTGCTACCTGTCTGTCAATGTTTGCAATTCGAAGTTCTAAACGTGGCACAAATTACAGTACATATTTTTACACACTTCTAAACACAGAACGAAATGACTTTAAGGTACCAGCAACCAGTGGCGTGGGGTGAGCTTTTCAAAAGGAAAAGGGATTATAGACACTTACAACCTACGTGCCCGAGTGGGTATCACACCAGGCTTGCACGCTGGAGGTCCCGGGTTCCATTCCCGGCGGGTTCGAAGTTTTTTCGGCTCCTTGCTTGAAGTTCGGGGTGCACTCAGCCTCGTGAGGACAATTGAGTGGCTACTTTAATCGAGTAGCGACCAGTGGCGGCTTTACCAGTGTAAAAAGATTATTGAAATATGGAAATTGATTGTGGTTGGGTGCATTCTCTGTGGACACATGTGTCGTAGGGATTTATATTTGGTTTTTTGTTGGTTTTAACAAGTTGAGATATCACGGCACAAGATGGATGGTTTCCAGGCTGATTATTGTGTTTAGAAGGAGATTAGGGATGTTGTTTTGATCTGCCGGAACTTGGTGCCAATGTTTCCTTTTGAAAGGGATGTTTTTTCTTTAAAAGGTAGAAAGTGGAATTTCTTTCCTTCCTGTAGGATAAGGAAAGTAAAAAGGAATAACAGGTTGGTGAACCTCAAATTTTAAGTAAAAGCTGTACCTAAAGAGGGTTTTTTTCAGGTGAGTTCTGGACCTTATAGAGTGCTTTCTATTGAGTAAAATAACTTAGAAAGCTGGATTGTTAACGACATGATGTATCAAAATTGACACTTCTGATGGAACTTATCATTCCATTTAATAGAGAGAAACAATCAATAGAATTTTATTCATGAGCTGCCCAAACAGAATGACAGCATACTACTCAGACAGATTTGTTAAAACACACCATTTTTCCCTATATTTACTCATGATTTTCTATTGCTTCAATGACACTCTTTTATATTGCTGATACAACAGTCATGTTGTTGGTTACAGCATACAAAATACCCCATATAGACAAACACAGTGTAAAAATACACCATGTTAGAATGTACAAAGAAACCTCATAAAAGCTAATCTTTTTCCATTATTTTCATCGTCTTGTCTTATTTCCTTCAGAACCCAATTATCTCCAAAGTACCCAATAAAATTCTCGTGTTAAAGGATAAATAACCCCCTCCTGTAAAATTTTACTTGTTGTGGTGTTAAATAAACAATAATCACTTTTGTGTGAAAGATCATAGATTATAGATATCGATCCAACCCAACCATAACCACCTCTATCTCTATATCAATTCAAGATCTAAATTTTCTGATTCCTGTAAGTCTCCCTCGTCCAATATTCGATTGGGAAAAGAATCTAGCTTGGAAAAGAGGCAATAAAAATCTCTTTAATACAGAACATAAAAATTGGTTTAATAGACATGTTAATGTTAAATATGTTCAAGTGTTTAATAAAATTAGAGACACAATTATTTAACGACAATAATGATCATTATATTCAAAAGCATATAAAACACAAAACCAGA
>NW_007378649.1:38774-119438 GCF_000475195.1 Diaphorina citri
ACGCGACAAAGTGACAGTCTACCTACATCAGAATGCAAATACCCGAATTATGAACTATTACACGTCTGTCTTTATTGTTTTAGCGACTAGCAACGAAGATACCCGATTTCCAGTATATGATGCTCACTACCGATACATAGAAGAAGGTATAGACAGACACTATTCCGCTATTTGTTACTGAACAAGAAGTACCCATCCAGAAATGTCAGCGCGATGTAGAAAGCGGTATGAGCACCGAAACAAGGCAATCATACGTGCAAACACATCACTGACCACTCATTTCTCCTGACGGCAAGTGGTTTCACTAATCATCGCCAACTGATCGATGATATATCGGATCACATGGATGACGATCTCGTACAGAGGAAGCAATGCGATGTTAATTTGGATGACGCAGTGAAGTGCTTTCCCGCTCAAGAGGAGTATGGTGCTGAGGAGCATGATGAAGTCGTAGGATTTGACGAAGATGTTGTGCTTGATCTGGTAGTTGATGATGGTGTTCCGATCGCGCCGCGGGTGAACTTATTACTGATCCTGATCCCTCTGCTAACTCTGATATTTTCGCGCCGCGGGTGAACTTATTACTGATCCTGATCCCTCTGCTAACTCTGATATTTTCGCGCCGCGGGTGAACTTATTTGTGATCCTACTGCTAACTCCCACTATCAAGACCAGCGCAAAGGAAGCAGCTTGCAGTTTCATTGTGTTCTGCATAATAGGTATCAGTTTTGATTTTATGGGTGAGAAGAGTCGTACTTGGATCGCTGGCAGAGTCTGGGGATATTTATTTTATTTATGACCGCTTTGCCATATTGATGCTAAAGTGATATTAAATAAATATGAAAAAAAATCTTATTAACTTTCCATAAGAGTACTGCAGTTATAGGCCCCCTTTTTTAACCCTTTAGAAAACGTAGCTGTGGGAAATTTTCAGTGAGCAAGGTTCACAGAATGTAATGGTCTACTCTGAAATTGTGACCATTGCCATAATATTGACTGTGTCTTTGGAACTTGAGGGTTAACTTGAGAAATAGTTTTTTGTACTAAGGGATTCATTGAAAGTCCCAAGTTCTCAGATACCACAATTTAGATAGTTCTTAAAAAAGCCCTTTGGATAGTTCACAATTTGAATAGCTCTTCTGCATCTCTTTACCATGTCAATCAAGCAATCAACCCATAGATGCAAAGATACTTGTTCCTTCTGAGTCTTCTGACGACAGCTCAGACACCAACACCAACCAAGGGTTGACCATCAAAGTACATACAAAGTGATGGTCTTACAAAGTTAAATATTTGCAATCTATACCCAAGATACAAGGCAAGAGAGGGGGGAACTACCATCATACCAGCGTCCTTCAAAGTGTCATTTATGGCAAATATTTATTTTTATGCCTTGCAGTATGCAGATGTTGCATAAAAAAATCTTTTCTCATCTTTTGTGTGAATCTGCAGACTTTGAGCTTCGAAAGTTGACTTCTTTGTTATGTTTACGACTTGGTCTTATAATGCACGAAATATTCTAAATTGATTTAAGCATAAGCACCAAAACTAGTGACACTGCTGCTCTCTAGTTTCACATTTATATTCCTTTGCAATCGAAGGTGATTACCACGGATATTGTGCAACATAGATGAAAATTCGAAATGTGCAAGAACAGAAGGATCAAGCCTCAATGGTGACACCAAAAGGTCTGGAATATCCTAAAACGATGAAGCGTACAGGGAATTTTAGGGGACATTTAAGGCATAGCAAACCTTTTAGTGATGAAATTAGATTGTTCTAAATTACTCCCCAGATAGTATGTCCTTTCTTGCCAATTTTCCTGGTCTAGAAATGTACCAGTGAAAAAGGCGGTAGTCGGATCTTCAACAAATCTAGGACCTATAAAGGACTGCAGACTTTTATTAGGACCTAGGGAGGACCTTTGTTAGGTAACTCTTCCTGACCTTAATTTGTGGACTCAACCAAAAAAGAACCTCCATGACTGGGAGTTTGGGTTCCAGTAGATATCATTTTGGTAAAACCTCTTGGATGAACAACTCCCGAGTTCAGCAACAAAATGTAGAATGGGTATAAAATTTCCTTGTTTACAATGTACCTCGTCTCAAAGACATCATGAAAAAAAGCTCCAACGTAAGTAGTTGGCTAAAAAAACTTATTAGAATGAAATAATAATGTAATTAAACATGTAATTATTTGAGAACAACTAATTTAATACAATTTAAATGCATAATTAACATTTGTAATTAGCTTTTTATTACGTGAAGATGGGCAGTGGAGGATTATGCGGAATGAATCTAACTACTAGTTACTATGGGCACTATTTTTAGTAGGAAAACGGGAATCGAGTAAATTAGCCACCCTAGTTAGCTTGGTTGGTAGCGCGTCTGCCTTGGAAGCGCTAGGCTGCGGGTTCGATTTCCGCCCGGGGCGGATTTTATCCTGATGGGGTGATGTTCGTTCTCGGAACGGCTGCGGCTTTTCCCTATCCTGTCTTCCTTTTCTCTTCGATTTCGGGACGAGAGGACCGTAGCAGTTACAGTTCCCTCTATCAAACCTCTTTACTTTCACATACATATTCAACACCTGACCAGTGTCATTTCCTCCAATCATATAAGAACTCAGGGTCTTGGTATCCAACCTCTCCGACACTGGTCCAAACGGAATGGTTTTCGAAATTCATTAATTAATGCTAAGTTGAATAATTATTATAATTACGAACACGCAAACACAAGAGTAAGAAGAGAGAGAGGGCGATACAAACGATACACATATTAGGAGAACAGGCCAAGTCCGCGAGCGAGGGAGCTGCTTTCTCTAAGCTTGAAACGAGGAGCTTTGAATATCTTGGAACACGAGGACCATGGACGGTCTGAGGTGGACCACTCACTATCAGGTCCACCTAAGACTGTACACTGTCCGTGGGTTTCAGGGTAGACCTAATAGTGTGTGTGCTCATCAGGTATCAGACAGACCTGTATATCTACCTCTGAGGTCTAAATGATAGTGAATGGCTGGCCTTAGAGGATTGAGGCGAAAGCCCTTACAATCGCCCACCAGGGGTGCTTTGAATATCTTGGAACCCGAGGACCATGGACGGTCTTAGGTTGACCACTCACTATCAGGTCCACCTAAGACTGTACATTGTCCGTGGGTTTCAAGGTAGACCTGATAGTGTGTGTGCTCATCAGGTATCAGGTAGACCTGACAGACGGATCTGATCAGGTGTATATCTACCTCTGAGGTCTAAATGATAGTGAATGGCTGGCCTTAGAGGATTGAGGCGAAAGCCCTTACAATCGCCCCATTCATCTCTGCCAGCCTAGTCAGCTTAGTTGGTAGTGCGTCTGCCTCGTAAGCGCTAGGCCGCGGGTTCGATTCCCGCCCGGGGCGGATTTTATCCTGAATGGATCAGGAACAATAAAAGGCACTTGAATATGCCGCGGACGAAGCGAGGTCCTCTTGGATATGTTTACTCTCAGAGTGGTGGATTGTTAATGAGTGGAAATGGGGCTCTTCAGGTGGAGGATAGTTGGCCTGAGCGCGAAGGAATAAAAGAACAAAGAAGATAAGTCCCTTCTTTTTGCATGCATGCATTGCAGAATGGATGCAAACAAGGAATGTTTACTCTCAGAGTGGTGGATTCTTAATGAGTGGAAATGGGGCTCTTCAGGTGGAGGATAGTTGGCCTGAGCGCGAAGGAATAAAAGAACAAAGAAGATAAGTCCCTTCTTGTCTGGACTGCTGTGGTCATTTGCCGAGAATTTTTTGGGTCTCGTCGTCAACAAATTGGCTTTAATGTGTTCTGTCCTGAGCCTCCCCTTGAAAGGGTTTCAGATTGTCCTCGCCCTTTTGGTACGTCCATAATAATCCAAATTGCTACCCCAATTCACCAAGTCCGTACGGATAAACAGAAACCTAAAACAACCAATGCAATGTGAATTAAACTGAGTTTACTTTCAGAAGTTGAGATTTTTTGGGTCTCGTCGTCAACAAATTGACTTTAATGTGTTCTGTCCTGAGCCTCTCCTTGAAAGGGTTTCAGATTGTCTTCGACCTTTTGGTACGTCCATAATAATCCAAATTGTTATCCCAATTCACCAAGTCCGTACGGATAAACAGAAACCTAAAACAACCAATGAAATGTGAATTAAACTGAGTTTACTTTCAGAAGTTGAGGAAAATGACCTGATGGTCAATTCTCAGCTTTTGATAACAACCAACCATCCTCTGCTTGAAAATAACAAGCACAAGTCCTCACGGTGGTTGACTGCAGTTCAGGACGAGCCAATTAAACATGACTAGAGACCATCACCCTGTTGTACGGCTGATAAAAGAGATATAGTCCCTATTCTGTCATCATCTTTCGGCTATAGCTAAAGCCGCTACAACAACAACAACAACAACAACAACAACAACAACAACAACAACAACAACAACCAACCACTTTCAGAACTTTAGACTCTTTAGAGTTTAGAGCAAGCGTTGAGACAAAGCCCCACCGCGCGCCTCCAAAGTTCCATTCTGATCATTATTTAATGTAATATATTAAATTTAAATACCTCCGTATGAAATGTACACAACAGATATGTACACGAGTTAATGTTTGCGCTCGCAGGTATATTAAACTTCATGACCAATATATCATCAGACTCAGGCTCGTATCAACCCAATAATTAAATTTACAATTTATATCATTCATCTGAGAAGTTAGAAGTTCCCTCTGAACTAAATACGTTTATTTGCTTTGGAATACGCTTAGGTTAGGTTAAATGTTTGGTTTTAAAAGACATTAAATACCTAGAGGAGGCAGTTGAGATTCCTAACCTACAAAACAACCTACGCATGGTTCAACACTTCAGGTTATTATATCAAAGATTTGAAACGAACTTTATTATTATATTAAAGTTGGTCTGTGATTTCTGTATAGTTTAGGTTCAAACATTGGTAAATAGATTTAAAATGTACTTTATTATTATAGTTAGGCTGTGTAGTTTAGGTTCAAACATTGGTATTATCCGACGTTGAAAATTAAATTAGTATTGTGGGTTTTCTCGCTCAGATGAGGGACACACTACGGAATGGGATGGGCCTGTTAGGACACAGACCCACAAAGTCTAATGAAACAGATGTTTATCAATTATCACTATAAAGCTGTGTCCACACATAATCGATGGCCGTCGTGTCGACTAAAGTCTTCCCTACTGCCTCGACAACATAGATTCCTCTTCGATCGACGGTCATCGACTATGTGTGGAGTGTTATTTAGTGTTAGGTTAGGTATTGTTTAAACATAAAACATGAATACTAAACGTGTTTAATACAGAAAACAAAATAAATACGTCTTTTTTTTTACATTCAGAAAAATATTAACAGTATGTTTCTCTCTTTACCTTTTTTACTTTCTATTACAGTATATGTATAGTACACTTAATATTACAGTATAGCAAAGTTTTACTAGTAATGAGAAAGTATTGCAATCGGTCCAAATTTTCAAAATCGGGAAATGTGTGGAAATATCCCTTTTGGAGTCCCCTGATTCCAAAGAAAGTGGTTTTTAGCCCATGGTCTGTACGGATGTAAGTACTTCTACAGGTTTAAAAGGGAAAAGGTGGTACATATACAAAATATCTCAAATACGTATGTAATATTCCGCAAATGTAATAGAAAGACGTGTGATGTTCACACCAGATTTTTTTTTTTTCTCTCTCTCTCTTTAACGACCAACTAATTTAATCGTTTTCTTCGAGCTCTTCTCCATCTTCTCGCTTAAAGAGGACAGATTTTCAAAATCGGGAAATGTGTGGAAATATCCCTTTTGGAGTCCCCTGATACCAAAGAACGTGGTTTTTAGCCCATGGTCTGTACGGATGTAAGTACTTCTACTGCTTCTACAGGTTTAAAAGGGAAAAGGTGGTACATATACAAAATATCTCAAATACCGCAAATACGTATGTAATATTCCGCAAATGTAATAGAAAGTCGTGTGATGTTCACACCAGATTTTTTTTTTCTCTCTCTCTCTTTAACGACCAACTAATTTAATCGTTTTCTTCGAGCTCTTCTCCATCTTCTCGCTTAAAGAGGACATTCTCTCTCTCTCTTTAACGACCAACTAATTTAATCGTTTTCTTCGAGCTCTTCTCCATCTTCTCGCTTAAAGAGGACATTAATTTCTTTCCTTGTATTATTAGGTAGGTATACAATTTATACGCATACGGGGTGGCTAATGTCCAGCACGTTTATTCTGGTGTTGATGGGTTTGTCATTGTTTAACTGCCAAAGGTTTCAGGTCGTTTTACCCTCCATTCGGCGATAAGCTACCCGCCTCCTCACATCACCCTCAACCAGCCTGAGTGACGCCGGAAAAAAGCCAGCAGCACGCTATTGTCCAGAGGGTCACCGGATACCACATCCGGATACCAACCACGAGAGAAACTCTTTGGATTTCAGTCAACCTCTAAAGGTGTGTCCAAACATAGTCGACCGGGCCTTCGATCGATGTCGACTGAACCGTCCACACTGCCTCGACAACATATGTAGATTCACCTCGTCGATCGACGGCTGATGGACTATGTTTGGACACACCTCAATACCTCTTTGTTCCGGGATTTGGAAAGCCTTTTCTGATTGCATCGGTAAGTTTGTTACTTGGTTACTTCCAGATCAATTATTGGCGTCTCTCTGACACCGTTGTGGACTTTCGCATATCGTACAACCTCAGGTAGGTATGTGTTCATCATTATTTCTAATTTCTAGTCTTGGTTATTTTTTCTTTATTAAAAAAAACACAAGAGTTAATCAGCCACTGTGTCAATCAAGGCGTTAAAATGTAGTTATTATTTATGATTTTGTTTGTATAGATATTTTCTGATTGACAAGGAATGTGATATCAGCAAAGGAAGTTGGAATTGAGGACAATTTTGATTTGTGCACGTGAGTATTCGGGATAATTGCCACGCTCGATGGCGCTTAACCTCAAATCCCTATAATGAGCTGGATTGAAGTGGTGTACAGGTTGATGAGTAAGAACTCGTATCCAGACTCGACCCTAACATCAAAGATGAGTGTCCACTGAGCCCCCAGAGCCCCATTGACACCAACCATCTTTTCAACTGCCCGGCAAACCCTACCAGCCTAACACCACTTGATCTCTGGACAAGTCCAACCCAGGTTGTCTCCTTCCTGGAGTTCAAGACAGAGAGGGAGTGTGGAGAGGAACAGTAGTCCGCTGCCGCTGCTACAACAACAACAACAACAACAACAACAACAACAACAACAACAACAACAAACATATACAGGTGAATGAGTAAGAACTCGTATCCAGACTCGACCCTAACATCAAAGATGAGTGTCCACAGAGCCCCACATGACACCAACTATCTTTTCAACTGCCCGGCAAACCCCACCAGCCTAACACCACTTGATCTCTGGACAAGTCCAACCCAGGTTGCCTCCTTCCTGGAGTTCATGACAGAGAGGGAGTGTGGAGAGGAACAGTAGTCCGCTGCCGCTGCTACAACAACAACAACAACAACAACAAAACATGAGTAAGAACTGTAACTTGTGTCATCGTATGAGTCAGTGAAGAAAGCATGACCCATCCTGTATAATTGATGTTATCATTTAAATAATAATACAAAACGTTTAATTTAGATGTATATTGTATGAGTCAGTGAAGAAAGCATGACCCATCCTGTATAATTGATGTTATCATTTAAATAATAATACAAAACGTTTAATTTAGATGTATATTTATATCTAATTTGTGATTTTTATCTTTGTGTACCTTTATATATATTTTTTATTTCATCCTACAGTCTATTATTCTTTTTCTCTGCCTCCACACCTTTCCTTCTAATATATTTATCATTTTGATTATGTTTTCAATGTTTGTTTGATTATCCATTTTAATCTTTCACATTTTTATCTGGTCTTTTACATCTTAACTTGTTTGGTTGGGTGCATTCTCTGTGGACACATGTGTCGTAGGGATTTATATTTGGTTTTTTGTTGGTTTTAACAAGTTGAGATATCACGGCAAAAGATGGATGGTTTCCAGGCTGATTATTGTGTTTAGAAGGAGATTAGGGATGTTGTTTTGATCTGACGGAACTTGGTGCCAATGTTTCCTTTTGAAAGGGATATTTTTCCTTTAAAAGGTAGGAAATGGAATTTCTTTCCCTTCTGTAGGATAAGGAAGTTAAAAAGGAATAACAGGCTGGTGAACCCCAAATTTTAAGTAAAAGCTGTGCCTAAAGAGGGTTTTTTCAGGTGAGTTCTGGACCTTGTAGAGTGCTTTCTATTGAGAAAATAACTTAGAAAGCTGGATCGTTAGCGACATGATGTATCAAAATTTATTGATACTTCTGATGGAACTTATCATTCCATTTAATAGAGAGTAATTAGAGTAAACAATCAATAGAATTTTATTGATGAGCTGCCCAAACAGAATGACAGCATACTACTCAGACAGACTTGTTAAAACACACCATTTTTCCCTATATTTACTCATGATTTTCTATTGCTTCAATGACACTCTTTTATATTGCTGATACAACAGTCATGTTGTTGGTTACAGCATACAAAATACCCCATATAGACAAACACAGTGTAAAAATACACCATGTTAGAATGTACAAAGAAACCTCATAAAAGCTAATCTTTTTCCATTATTTTCATCGTCTTGTCTTATTTCCTTCAGAACCCAATTATCTCCAAAGTACCCAATAAAATTCTCGTGTTAAAGGATAAATAACCCCCTCCTGTAAAATTTTACTTGTTGTGGTGTTAAATAAACAATAATCACTTTTGTGTGAAAGATCATAGATTATAGATATCGATCCAACCCAACCATAACCACCTCTATCTCTATATCAATTCCAGATCTAAATTTTCTGATTCCTATAAGTCTCCCTCGTCCAATATTCGATTGGGAAAAGAATCTAGCTTGGAAAAGAGGCAGTAAAAACCTCTTTAATACAGAACATAAAAATTGGTTTAATAGACATGTTAATGTTAAATATGTTCAAGTGTTTAATAAAATTAGAGACACAAGTAGGAGTGTATAATTATTTCATTAATGGTCGAACATTAGCATTTTCCAACATGGAAAAAAAAAATGATTCGATTATTTATACTACTTAAGTATGCATTTGAAAACAATACGCCCTGCTCTCCCCCTTCCTCTATTTCTCTTGCTTTTCTTCTCTCTCTTTCCCTCTCTCTCTCTCTCTCTCTCTCTCTCTCTCTCTCTCTCTACAGACGAAAGCTATAGGTTCATAATATTGAAAATCACACCAACGTTCGTCCTCCCAAATTAGGTTTTTGGTTCACATCCTGAAAAAATGGGTTCCTGTTTTTGGTTCTTCAGACAAAAGCTATGTTCATAATATTGAAAATCACACCAACGTTCGTCCTCCCAAATTAGGTTTTTGGTTCGCATCCTGAAAAAATGGGTTCCTGTTTTTGGTTCTTCTTCTTCTTCTCCTCCTCCTCCTCCTCTTCATCCTCCCCCCCCCTCCTCCTCCTCCTCCTTTTACTTTTGTCATTCGCCATTAGCCCTAGCTTAGATCGGGAATTTCAAATCAGCTCCTATTCATAATATTGAAAATCACACCAACGTTCGTCCTCCCAAATTAGGTTTTTGGTTCACATCCTGAAAAAATGGGTTCCTGTTTTTGGTTCTTCTTCTTCTTCTCCTCCCCCTCCTCCTCCTTTTACTTTTGTCATTCGCCATTAGCCCTAGCTTAGATCGGGAATTTCAAATCAGCTCCTACAAAGAGAAACAAGGTACCACCCGCTATAAAAAGAAGTTTGGGCCTCGCGGGTAATCTAACATTTGTACTTCTACGTTTAACTTTACACAAATACATTCATTATCATTTGTATCATTTCAAATATTATTGTTTCTGACTAAACCTCGTTTTAAATATTCATCTCTCAAGACACGTTATGTTAGTGTGAACCAATAAATTACAACGTGGTTTAAAAATTATTTTATTTCGTATTTACCAATTCAAACTGTTTTCTTAGATACCTAGGTTAATATTGTTTTAAGGCATTATTTATTTGGTGTTAGAGTTGCGTGCTTTAGGCTCTCCTAACATGCAGATAGAAGGGCCGTTTTTAGGTACAAGGAATATATGGTTTCCATCATAGAAGGGAAGACAAGGAAGAGGCAGACCACGACTGAATTACATCGATCAAATTGTGAAGTACTCCGGGAGCAGCTCTTACACGGAGATGAAGACGAAAACATCAAATAGAGACGAGTGGTGAACTACAAACCAAGCCTAATTTTTAGGTACAACGAATATATGGTTTCCGTCATAGAAGGGAAGACAAGGAAGAGGCAGACCACGACTGAATTACGTCGATCAAGTTGTGAAGTACTCCGGGAGCAGCTCTTACACGGAGATGAAGACGAAAACATCAAATAGAGACGAGTGGCGATCGACAAACCAATCCTAAGAGTGATAAACATGATGATGATTTAGGTACATTCTTCTTCTTCTTTCACTGCAACTTTTCCCACTCTTATTTGGGGTCGGTGTTACCCTCCTTTATCCTACCCCTCCATACCCTCCCAATGCCTCCTCCCTTCTCCATCCTATTTCTCTCGAGAGTCTCGAGTCTTTCTTAATCTCAAGTACATTGATAGATGCTAAACATACCTAGGTACATATAAATACATAGCTAGAGACTAAAAGTATATAAATACGTTAAGTACATAATGCACGTACGAAACATAGATAAAGACCAAAGATTGTCTTGCTCACACATTCTCCAAATTCCCACTCTCTCCCAGCGCAGTCGCCCAAAAGGAATTTTAATATGGGCATCCTTTTTAAGCAAAGATTTAAATTCTTCGCTTGTAAAAAGTGTTGGAGAGAAGATTTATATTTCTCCCAAACTTCTCCACTTCCTTTGTTCGCAGGATGTCCACATCAATCAATTTCCAAGCTCATTACTCCATGGCCCGAGGTTTCAGCGTTTAATCCCATTTGTCTATGTTCGGGACTTTGGCGTTCCTTAATTTGTTTTCGAACACCAACTAGTTTTGTTTCTTTTATTAAAACAACAAATAAATTAATATTTTTGTTTCTTTTACTTTTATTGAAACACCAAATAAATTAAAAACGCTCCTAATGAGAGGTCGAAAAATTTCCCCCAATTATAATTTTATTCATAGGTGTTTTTATTTATGTTTCAAAATGTTTTGTTTGTATTTAAAAATCCAATGTGAAGGTTTTGAGTTCTGGTTAAAACCAACCTCAGTGATGTAGTGGTTAGCACGGCGGACTCTGAATCTGGAGGTTGGTGGTTCGAGTCCAAGTCAAGTCATAAAATTTAGCGTAGTGTATTAAGCGAGGAACGACATTTGTGACAAGCATTTATGCTCAGCACAATTAAAATTCCTTCGTCTTCTTCTTCTTCTTCTTTTTTTTTTGAGTTCTGGAGGAAGTGTCAAATTAACTCGTCCGTGCCAGCGGCGATAGCACGTTAAATACATCAGTTTCTAATGGGTCACTGAATCAAAGTTGAGTGAGGTTGGTATCCGGAAGGGTGACCATTTAGACAATCGGTTGCTGCTGGATTTTCCCGGCCGAATCAGACTAGGAGAGGTTAATATCTGTGGTAGGTATTCACCATAATGATAAGTAGGTAGGTACCTAGGTAGGAATGTACGACTCAGATACCTTTACTCGACCACTACTGAACTCTCGTGTTGAAATTAGGAACTAACAGCAGTTGTTACTGCGTGGCAAGCTTGATAAGAGAACAAATTGTGAGTATCTCTGAATAAAAAGTGCGTCCCTTATCAGCTGTAGTGAATTTATCTGATCAGCTGTGTAAAGTTTTCAATGAGTTGGATACTCTATCCTGCTGCACTCTAGTGCCGAAACTGAGAATCAACTGCAACTGTCACGGATTAGAGAACCAAATCTGCGTCTAGATAAAAAGTGCGTCCTTTTTCTGTTATCGGAGATAACTGTTACTAGAGTTAGGTATTATCTGGAAGCCTAAAAGCCTCAAAGTGTTAGTCCGATTTCAATTAATACATTCCGACACTAGTTTAACACGCAAAATCAAGGTTAAACTTGAAACTTCACGATGGCATGCATTTGAGTGTACATGAGTCCTGGACGGTTCCTAGAGATGGCGCTGTTGCTCAGGTTGAACAGAAGGTCCTTGTTCTGTTTGAACTCACGATCTATAAGTGACTTCTCTCCAACTGAAGAATGTAGCGGTCTTGAAGGATCTTTGTGAGACGGTCTGGAAGGATCTGTGAATTTAACGTTCTGCGACCCTTCCTTGGTGGCGTTCTCTTCAAAGTTGGCGAATCCCACATCGAAGTTGACGAATTTTCTCTTGGAGATGTTGGAGAGGGATTTGGACGTGATGCTCTCGATGGAATCGTTGTCGGAATCACTCTGGTCTTCCATGAGAAATTGGTTGTTGACATCGCGTGACGATTGGTCGCAGATGGCGCACAGAACATCGTCTTTCATTCTCACCCCGGTACAATGGTAAGAAGTAGTTAAAGTACCCCGGGTACAATGGTCAATTGGTCATCCACTGGTATCAACCTCCAGACTTCGACACTTCGCGAGGTTTTTATTTACTCAGTAATTTTCGGTGCAAATTTAAAATGTGTTTTCTTCCAGACAGAACACACGAGGAATTTAAAGAACCGGTTCCAGATTGTGAGGGAAAGTGTGGGTGTGAAATTTTTGGCCATGAAATGTGGTAGCTGTGGATTTCGGATTCCCGGATACCAGCGGGATCACATCAGTCAGTTGGATGAATTTCATAGTCCTGTGCAGATTTTCCAAAGGAGTTATAAGCAAGATCAGGAGGGTACCAATTTAGCTTCAACTGAGTCCCTGCTTCACCTGAGTACATGTCACATTCTCATTTAAATGGGTAAGAGGCCGAGCGGACCAAGTCCAAAAATTGACTTTTCGAGTATTGTATATCGTTGGAAACAGCACGAAAAGATCTTCTTTTTACTTTTTAATTGGTTTCTAACTTCCCTTTAGTGTTGAAATGAGAGTAAAAACAAAATGGCCATCTCTATTCAAACTTAGGCTAATCCTAAACTTTAACTCCTGCATTTATCTCAAAACGCTTTTTTTGGACCTAATCCTCTCTGTCTCTTAGCTATTCATTCGTGTCAGACAATGACCACATAAGAACGCTCTAAAAATTACGTGGACAGGTCAAAGTGAGTTCATCGTTCATTGTATCTTAGGCCCCGATGGATAAATGCTTCAAAGATGATTTCATGCGGAAGCATCTAAACTCTGGCCCTGTGTGATGAACGTTGACTTTCTGTGACATTTTTTTTCAGGGGCAAAATGATACTAATTGGAGGGATCAGATTTTTCATATATACCAATGGGAAACAAAGTCTTACTGATTTTATTTGGAGGGCAAAGCTCGAGATTTCCGCCGCACCCTGTATGCTCGCCAAGTTCTAATATGCACACACAATATAAACTACTCCGTCAATAATATATTACGTGACCTTTCAGCCCCGGACCTAATCATAAGGTCAACGAATATATCGATACAAAATACATACATCCCGAGACTAATAATAATGTAAACAGCATGCACGACATAAACCCCAACACTTTCTCTCGAGTACACCACACAGCATTTATCATTAGGGTTCCATATTTTTTTCAGGGGCAAAATGATACTAATTTTAGGGATCAGATTTTTCCCATATACCAATGGGAAACAAAGTCTTACTGATTTTATTTGGAGGGCAAAGCTCGAGATTTCCGCCGCACCCTGTATGCTCGCCAAGTTCTAATATGCACACACAATATAAACTACTCCGTCAATAATATATTACGTGACCTTTCAGCCCCGGACCTAATCATAAGGTCAACAAATATATCGATACAAAATACATACATCCCGAAACTAATAATAATGTAAACAGCATGCACGACATAAACCCCAACACTTTCTCTCGAGTACACCACACAGCATTTATCATTAGGGTTCCATGGGGTTCAATGGGCGTAAATTAGTATACCACTTAAACCACTATCCCAGCTTGGAGTACTACTCCTTGTTTAGACTGCGGGAGTAAAACTACTTTTCAGTCTCATTCTGGCAGGATAAATAAGGTAATTAAAGTATATTCTATTCTACTCTGTCTTTTGTTGATGCACACTTTAATAATAATATTAATAATAACATGAGGGAGGCGGGAAAAGTCGAACGCGATTGCCCAGAACGTCGTCCATCCAGATACCAACCATGCGTGACGGTCCCTAATCCTAACATTAAGTGATCCCTTGGAAACTGGTGCTGCAATCTGGTACATTCTACGTGCTATCTTCGCGCCGCGGGTGAACTTATTACTGATCCTGATCCCTCTGCTAACTCTGCTATCTTCGCGCCGCGGGTGAACTTATTACATCTTTTGTTGACGCACACTTTAATATAATAATAATATGAGGGAGGCGGGAAAAGTCGAACGCGATTGCCCAGAACGTCGTCCATCCAGATATACCAATCACGCGTGACGGTCCCTAATCCTAACATTAAGGTCTTTTGTTGACGCACACTTTAATAATAATAATATGAGGAAGGCGGGAAAAGTCGAACGCGATTGCCCAGAACGTCGTCCATCCAGATATACCAATCACGCGTGACGGTCCCTAATCCTAACATTAAGTGATCCCTTGGAAACTGGTGCTGCAATCTGGTACCTTCTACATGCTATCTTCGCGCCGCGGGTGAACTTATTACTGATGCTGATCCCTATGCTAACTCTGCTATCTTCGCGCCGCGGGTGAACTTATTGCTGATCCTGATCCCTCTGTTAACTCTGCTATCTTCGCACCGCGGGTGAACTTATTACTGATCCTGATCCCTCTGCTAACTCTGCTATCTTCGCTCCACGGGTGAACTTATTACTGATCCTGATCCCTCTGCTAACTCTGCTATCTTCGCGCTGCGGGTGAACTTATTACTGATCCTGATCCCTCTGCTAACTCTGCTATTTTCGCGCCGCGGGTGAACTTATTACTGATCCTGATCCCTCTGCTAACTCTGCTATCTTCGCGCCGCGGGTGAACTTATTACTGATCCTGATCCCTCTGCTAACTCTGCTATCTTCGCGCCACGGGTGAACTTATTACTGATCCTGATCCCTCTGTTAACTCTGCTATCTTCGCGCCGCGGGTGAACTTATTACTGATCCTGATCCCTCTGCTAACTCTGCTATCTTCGCGCCGCGGGTGAACTAAAAACAGCACGAAGAGATCTTCTTTTTACTTTTTAATTGGTTTCTAACTTCCCTTTACCTAGTGTTGAAATGAGAGTAAAAACAAAATGGCCATCTCTATTCAAACTTAGGCTAATCCTAAACTTTAACTCCTGCATTTATCTCAAAATTGATCTCAAAACGCTTTTTTTCCGCTCTGTCTCTTAGCTATTCATTCGTGTCAGACAATGACCACATAAGAATGCTCTAAAAATTAGGTGGACAGGTCAAAGTGAGTTCATCGTTCATTGTATGATGTATATAAGGCCCCGATGGATAAATGCTTCAAAGATGATTTCATGCGGAAGCATCTAAACTCTGGCCCTGTGTGATGAACGTTGACTTTCTGTGACAAAACCCACAAAGTCTAATGAAACAGATGTTTATCAATTATCACTAAAGCTGTGTCCACACATAATCGATGGCCGTCGCGTCGACTAAAGTCTTCCCTACTGCCTCGACAACATAGATTCCTCTTCGATCGACGGTCATCGACTATGTGTGGAAACACCTACTTAGAAATGAAAGACTGTGTGTGAAACACCTAGATTTGTCACTTCATGGACCTTTAAGCCAATGTTTGTCTCCGAAAACGTCACTCTGCCGTGATCTATTTCCAGATTTCCACCAAAAAGCCAATTCCAAGGTACAGAAAATCAGAGCGTACGGCAGTGCGCCAGGCCAAGTTCCAGCCGTATCACCGCACCCGCAGGTGGGTCGAGGGTCTCTCTTGAACATTTTACCTTTAAGCCAGTGTTTGTCTCCGAAATAAAGTCACACTACCGGTTGTCTATTTTCTGTTTCCACCGAAAAGGCAATTCCAAGGTGCAGAAAATCAGAGCGTACGAAAGCACTTTTGTAAAATTAAGTTTTGCCCAGTTTTTGGATCAAATACCCCACTGCGCATACGGCAGTGCGCCAGGCCAAGTTCCAACAAACCTATGTATCTTTAGATGGACCAAAAAGTGACCCTGTACGTAATGTGATTAGAGCGAAGACTAATGAGACGATATTAATCACCGGCCAGGTCCCGAGTTATGAAGATATCACGAGAGAACTGAAGAACTTAATGTGTTTATTCATTAAAATATCATACAAACATGATTATTTAGCTAAGTATGGTGTATGTTAGTGATACAGGCAGCGAGTTAAATACATGTGATTCATCAAAACTTTCTGGCCCAGGCGTGGAACGAAATGTGGAGTTGTTGTAGTGGCTTCATCTGTAGTCGAATGGTGATGGCAGAGTAAAGAAAAGATATCTTTGTATGGCAGATGAATCATACAAAGGCAAGAGGTCACCATCGCATCGTGAGGACTTGTGCTTGTTCTTTAAAAGCAGAGAGAACCCTTTGAAGAACTGCCAGGTAGTTAGGCTGGTTAGGGTGGTAAAGAAAAGATATCTTTGTATGGCAGATGAATCATACAAACGCAAGAGTCCACCATCGCATCGTGAGGACTTGTGCTTGTTCTTTAAAAGCAGAGAGAACCCTTTGAAGAACTGCCAGGTAGTTAGGCTGGTTATCTGTTCTCCTCCCTGTTTATAGTCCCACAGATAGACACTAGTCTACTCTTTACTTAACGTCCCCTAGCCATACAGTCTGTGAGACGCCAACATGTACCTACTTTTGGAAAAGGCTATCCGAAGACATCTTAAACTTGAGCGCAAGTGCCCTTGAAGTACTATCCATGCCAGCCTGGTCAGCTTGGAGGGTCTGCCTTGTAAGCGCTAAGCCGCTTGGATTCCCGCCCGGGGAAGATTTCATCCTAAAAACTTAAGGTTCGTACCCGGACCAACTGTCTTTCTCCTATCCTATCTTCCTTCTCTCTTCGATTTCGGGACGATTAGACCTTAGAAGTTACAGTTCTTTCTATCTCTATCAAACCCTCTTTTTTTTGTTTTTATTTTGCCGATTGGTCTCGAGATTCAATAAGGAAATTGTCATAATGATGTTTGCCAAATTTCAAGAACAATCTCGCATTTTCATGATCATTCTCCTCAATTTTCATCATTTTCTGGATCAATCTCTTCGTCATCCAAGCCTGGCTGCGCTGTTAGAAGTCCGGGGCTCGTTATATCATTAATAAGAGCCTCATTTCCAGCCAGCAGTTTTGACTTTAGAATTCCGGCTGGGTGTTGATGAGATGTCTGTTGTTTGTTTAATACGCCAGTGTCTCGCATATATGAACTTCGGAAAGTTCGCCATATATTATATTACTTATACGGGGTGTGCCTTCAACAAATTTCTGGAAAGATGACCCATTTCTGGAGCGATGATGATAATGACTTCAACAAAAATTTCACCCTGTACATCTCGTCATGTAGAACAAAAAATAGACAACAGATTGTCTTCGGTAACGATGTGTCAACCACCCATACCACATCCGATATTTCTGCCATTTTTTGTAATTTGTATATCTATCCACTTGTACAGATCACGAGAAGTTGATCTTGGAGAGTTAGTTTTTGACTGTTAAATGAGATGAAAATGTCGGAAAAGCTTTAAAACTGTTATAAAGGCCGGGTGTAGTCTTGAGTTTCGCTCATCTCCCGACAAACTTGATTGAAGATAACTGAGACAGCACCAAAATCAATCAGCTGAACTAGTAAGTCTGCGCTTTCAATTTCAATGTGATTTCGACAGGTTAGTGTACGAGTAATAGATACATAATAGGTACCTACTTGGACAAAATTGGACACCTAATCTTTAAGAATTCTATACCAACAATACAAGACAAAGTTGCTAAGGATGGGTTAAGCTACTACCAATCTACGAATCTTGCTTTTACAAATGAGATTATTTTCAGTGTTGATCTTAGTGACGTCTCAGATATTGACAAAGTTATATCGGATTTTAATAATAACATTCTTAATGCTGCTAACATAGCGCAGGTATTATACCAACCAAACCAACTTGGGAACCCAAGTTTTTCCTCGTATTCCAGAGTTCCGTGATTCTGTCTCGGAATTTTCCTGCTACCTGTCTGTCAATGTTTGCAATTCGAAAATCTAAACGTGGCACAAATTACAGTACATATTTTTACACACTTCTAAACACAGAACGAAATGACTTTAAGGTACCAGCAACCAGTGGCGTGGGGTGAGCTTTTCACAAGGGAAAGGGATTATAGACACTTACAACCTCCGTGCCCGAGTGAGTATCACACTAGGCTTGCACGCCGGAGGTCCTGGGTTCCATTCCCGGCGGGGTTGAAGTTTTTTCGGCTCCTTGCTTGGAGTTCGGGGTGCACTCAGCCTCGTGAGGACAATTGAGTGGCTACTTTAATCGAGTAGCGACCAGTGGCGGCTTTACCAATGTAAAAAGATTATTGAAATATGGAAATTGATTACAAAGGAAGCACTTATGTGTGTCCACACATAGTGACCGGCCATCGATCGATGTCGACTGAACCGTCCACACTACCGCGACAACATAGATTCACCTCGTCGATCGACGGCCGGTCTTTTATGTTTGGACACACCTTTAAAAGCTGTGCTTCCCTAGTTTCCACAGAGACCACTTGTCTACGCCACTATCAACACAGAAAACAAAACTAATTATCAGCACGCCATAACGAGCTTTGAAATAGGAGTAGGTTCTACACTTCTTATTGACTATGTTTGGACACAGCTTTAGAAGCTGTGCTTCTCTAGTTTCCACAGAGACCACTTGGCTACGCCACTATCAACACAGAAAACAAAACTAATTATCAGCACGCCATAACGAGCTTTGAAATACGAGTAGGTTCTACACTTCTTATTAGATTGACTGGGCAAACGATTGCCTGCGAGGTACACTGCTAAGTGGCCTGAAATTAATAATTTCGATCCTCATTAATATCGTAATTGAGAACATACACAGGTCCAGAGTGTATAATTATTTCATTAATGGGCGAACATTAGCATTTTCCAACATGGAAAAAAAATGATTCGATTATTTATACTACTTAAGTATGTATTTGAAAACAATACGCCCTGCTCTCCCCCTTCCTCTATTTCTCTTGCTTTTCTTCTCTCTCTTTCCCTCTCTCTCTCTCTCTCTCTCTCTCTCTCTCTCTCTCTCTACAGACGATATCGCAGGTATATTAAACTTCATGACCAATATATCATCAGACTCAGGCTCGTATCAACCCAATAATTAAATTTACAATTTATATCATTCATCTGAGAAGTTAGAAGTTCCCTCTGAACTAAATACGTTTATTTGCTTTGGAATACGCTTAGGTTAGGTTAAATGTTTGGTTTTAAAAGACTTTAAATATCTAGAGGAGGCAGTTGAGATTCCTAACCTACAAAACAACCTACGCATGGTTCAACACTTCAGGTTATTATATCAAAGATTTGAAACGAACTTTATTATTATATTAAAGTTGGTCTGTGATTTCTGTATAGTTTAGGTTCAAACATTGGTAAATAGATTTAAAATGTACTTTATTATTATAGTTAGGCTGTGTAGTTTAGGTTCAAACATTGGTATTATCCGACGTTGAAAATTAAATTAGTATTGTGGGTTTTCTCGCTCAGATGAGGGACACACTACGGAATGGGATGGGCCTGTTAGGACACAGACCCACAAAGTCTAATGAAACAGATGTTTATCAATTATCACTATAAAGCTGTGTCCACACATAATCGATGGCCGTCGTGTCGACTAAAGTCTTCCCTACTGCCTCGACAACATAGATTCCTCTTCGATCGACGGTCATCGACTATGTGTGGACACACCTATTTATAAATGAAAGACTGTGTGTGAAACACTTAGATTTGTCACTTCATTGACCTTTAAGCCAACGTTTGTCTCCGAAAACGTCACTCTTCTGTGATCTATTTCCAGATTTCCACCAAAAAGCCAATTCCAAGGTACAGAAAATCAGAGCGTACGGCAGTGCGCCAGGCCAAGTTCCAGCACGGCTGTGAATCTTGGGCCAAAAAGTGACCCTGTACGTAATGTGATTAGAGCGAAGACTAATGAGACGATATTAATCACCGGCCAGGTCCCGAGTTATGAAGATAAATCTCAAGTACATTGATATAGATGCTAAACATACCTAGGTACATATAAATACATAGCTAGAGACTAA
This sequence comes from Diaphorina citri, assembly GCF_000475195.1. Classification (NCBI taxonomy): domain Eukaryota; kingdom Metazoa; phylum Arthropoda; class Insecta; order Hemiptera; family Psyllidae; genus Diaphorina; species Diaphorina citri. Next base: position 59,152 of record NW_007378649.1, read on the forward strand.
AAGTATATAAATACGTTAAGTACATATGTACGTACGAAACATAGATAAAGACCAAAGATTGTCTTGCTCACACATTCTCCAAATTCCCACTCTCTCCCAACGCAGTCGCCCAAAAGGAATTTTAATATGGGCATCCTTTTTAAGCAAAGATTTAAATTCTTCGCTTGTAAAAAGTGTTGGAGAGAAGAGAAAAAGCACAAAGATTATGTACAATGAGTTACAATTAAGATTAAATTATGCTAGCATGTTTGCCATGTTGCTATTATAATTGGCAAATTAAAGTTCACAAGTGCCCCATACCCATGTCTGCTGAAATTTAAGCTACAATGTTCTCGCTGCCCTTTTGGTCCTCCGGGACGCGAAGGGGTACCTACAGTGCCCTAAATCACCAAAGTATGGAAAAGTATTTACAACCCCCAAAAAATACCACTTCGTGGCATAAAAAAGACCCCGCCAAGTCGTTCCTCCCAAAATAAATCAAGTGCCACAAAAAATAATACGCGAAGGGGTACCTACAGGAGTCATTTGCTGATTGTAAGTTCTCTAGACCTTTCGCAAAGTTGCAAGACTAGTCGCGGTGGCCAGCATGGCGCAACTCTGCGCAAATGGAAGTCACACCACTACACCTCCGATAGCCTCAAATCAGATGACCTTAGTTGAAGTGACCGAATTAAGAAGGAAATAGCGCCATCCTAGTTATTTTGGATGGTAGGTAGCGCGTCTGCCTTGTAAACGCTAGGCCACGGGGCGGATTTTATCCTGAACGGATATTGTTTGTTCTCGGAAGGGCTGGCTTTCTCCTATTCTGTCTTCTCTCTTCGATTTCGGGACGATAAGACCTTAGCAGTTACAGTTCCCTCTATCAAACCTCTTTGGAAAAAAAAATCGCCCACAACTTGTCGAAACTTTCGCCCTTTCCTAAACCAGTCACCGAGGAATGAACGGCCCGCCCCGTTGTGATTAAAGTGTTATTTAGTGTTAGGTTAGGTATTGTTTAAACATAAAACATGAATACTAAACGTGTTTAATACAGAAAACAAAATAAATACGTCTTTTTTTTTACATTCAGAAAAATATTAACAGTATGTTTCTCTCTTTACCTTTTTTACTTTCTATTACTACAGTATATGTATAGTACACTTAATATTACAGTATAGCAAAGTTTTACTAGTAATGAGAAAGTATTGCAATCGGTCCAGATTTTCAAAGAGAAAAAGAATTTTGTATCATTCATAAATGCTTGTCACAAATGCCATTCCCCCTTAATAAACTACCCTAAATTTTATGACATGACATGGACTCAAACCAACAACCTCCACATCTGAAGTACACCACTCAGATGACCATGCGTTCGTCTTCTTCGCTCAGACTCAAAAATCACGTCAGAAGGCTTCGAGGCAACATTGGAAACAAGCAATAAAAATAAATTCAAACACAAAAAAAAACCATCTCAAACAAGTTTCATCCCAAGGTGTCATAATAAAGTTGAGTACGTGTTAACAATGCTACATATCTGAGCTATGTATTTGAGTCCATGCTCAGTCAACGAAGTATGTATCTCGATAGGAAGAAAACAAATTTAACACATCCTAAACAACACATATAACATTGCACTTTGGTATTATTAGATGTACAGAATTTGTACGGGGTGGAATGGCGCGACAGTCTGGCTGAGAGACTATAAACAGAGGGGACTATAAACAGGGAGTATACTAGTCCAAATTTCCCTATGCTATATCAATAGCGAAGTTTGAGTGCGAAGGGCTTGAGGCAAAACCAAATGTCAGCCCAAAATTGATCACCTCAGGGCTGACGAAAAACGCCGAACCCGTCTACACACGGGAAAAGATCCGATTTTTTTCCGAATGTCCTGTAGGGAGTAATGACTGTAGGCAATGTAATATAAATGCGAGTGTTCCCACTACACACGACACGATTTTTTTTTCCGAACAAGTGGGAGCAGGCTCTCATTCGATATTAACTTTGTACTTACCTGTAGTCAGTAGTATTTTCGGCGGTCTTGTAGGTGTAGGTTATCACCATGAAGAGGAGGAGGGGGGGACCAAGTTTTATTTCAAACTTCAAAGAGTTATTGAGAAGAAAAAAAAATACATAAACTTTTTAACCATTTTTTAATAATAATAAAAAGAATAATAAGGGAAATAAAAGTTAAATAATAATAAATAATATAAAGAGAATAAACCAGTAGGACAAAGGGGCGGAGGGGAGGAAGAAAGAGAGAGAAGAAGAAGAAAGGACAAAAAGGAGAGAGAGAGAGAGAGAGAGAGAGAGAGAGAGGGGGAGAGAGAGAGAAAGGAAAGAAGAAAAGGATTTTTTTTAAGTATTAAGAGAAATATTTTTCCCCTGTCCATAATTAACCTATCCTTAGGAGGAAAAGAGAAAGGTAGGTAAGAATTAAGAATATAGAGGTTAGGAAAAAAATCATCTATTTTTTTAAAAAAATAAATAATGAAAATTTGGGAAGATTCGAAAATTTCGGATTTCAGTGGTTCGGTAGAAGGTAGAAGGGCTCAATCTGGAGAATCCTCCCACTTTAAACAAAACAAAAAAGAAAGTTGAGAGTACAGAGAAGTTCTGGGAAAAGTAAATTTTCTAGAGGGAGAGGAAGAGAGAGAGAGAGAGAGAGCACTGAGCCCCCAGAGCCCCATTGACACCAACCATCTTTTCAACTGCCCGGCAAACCCTACCAGCCTAACACCACTTGATCTCTGGACAAGTCCAACCCAGGTTGTCTCCTTCCTGGAGTTCAAGACAGAGAGGGAGTGTGGAGAGGAACAGTAGTCCGCTGCCGCTGCTACAACAACAACAACAACAACAACAACAACAACAACAACAACAACAACAACAACAACAACATGAGTAAGAACTGTAACTTGTGTCATTGTATGAGTCAGTGAAGAAAGCATGACCCATCCTGTATAATTGATGTTATCATTTAAATAATAATACAAAACGTTTAATTTAGATGTATATTTATATCTAATTTGTGATTTTTATCTTTGTGTACCTTTATATATTTTTTATTTCATCCTACAGTCTATTATTCTTTTTCTCTGCCTCCACACCTTTCCTTCTAATATATTTATCATTTTGATTATGTTTTCAATGTTTGTTTGATTATCCATTTTAATCTTTCACATTTTTATCTGGTCTTTTACATCTTAACTTGTTTGGTTGGGTGCATTCTCTGTGGACACATGTGTCGTAGGGATTTATATTTGGTTTTTTGTTGGTTTTAACAAGTTGAGATATCACGGCAAAAGATGGATGGTTTCCAGGCTGATTATTGTGTTTAGAAGGAGATTAGGGATGTTGTTTTGATCTGACGGAACTTGGTGCCAATGTTTCCTTTTGAAAGGGATATTTTTCCTTTAAAAGGTAGGAAATGGAATTTCTTTCCCTTCTGTAGGATAAGGAAGTTAAAAAGGAATAACAGGCTGGTGAACCCCAAATTTTAAGTAAAAGCTGTGCCTAAAGAGGGTTTTTTCAGGTGAGTTCTGGACCTTGTAGAGTGCTTTCTATTGAGAAAATAACTTAGAAAGCTGGATCGTTAGCGACATGATGTATCAAAATTTATTGATACTTCTGATGGAACTTATCATTCCATTTAATAGAGAGTAATTAGAGTAAACAATCAATAGAATTTTATTGATGAGCTGCCCAAACAGAATGACAGCATACTACTCAGACAGACTTGTTAAAACACACCATTTTTCCCTATATTTACTCATGATTTTCTATTGCTTCAATGACACTCTTTTATATTGCTGATACAACAGTCATGTTGTTGGTTACAGCATACAAAATACCCCATATAGACAAACACAGTGTAAAAATACACCATGTTAGAATGTACAAAGAAACCTCATAAAAGCTAATCTTTTTCCATTATTTTCATCGTCTTGTCTTATTTCCTTCAGAACCCAATTATCTCCAAAGTACCCAATAAAATTCTCGTGTTAAAGGATAAATAACCCCCTCCTGTAAAATTTTACTTGTTGTGGTGTTAAATAAACAATAATCACTTTTGTGTGAAAGATCATAGATTATAGATATCGATCCAACCCAACCATAACCACCTCTATCTCTATATCAATTCAAGATCTAAATTTTCTGATTCCTGTAAGTCTCCCTCGTCCAATATTCGATTGGGAAAAGAATCTAGCTTGGAAAAGAGGCAATAAAAATCTCTTTAATACAGAACATAAAAATTGGTTTAATAGACATGTTAATGTTAAATATGTTCAAGTGTTTAATAAAATTAGAGACACAAGTATTTAACGACAATAATGATCATTATATTCAAAAGCATATAAAACACAAAACCAGAGTCGAAGTTCGAAGGAATCAAGGGAAACAGTGTCGGAATACACAGACATGGGAGATTTGACATCTCCACCAATTCAATTAAAAAATCGGTAGTTGTGACATCTCCAGATCTCCACCAATTCAATTTCATATTAAAAATCGGTAGTTCCGACATCTCCACCAATTCAATTACAAATCAGTAGTTGTGACATCTCCACTAATCTTTGTTTTTGTTCCGAACTACATGGTAGTTGTTTAGAACTTTTAGCATCTCCACTATGTCCATACTTTGAATATGAACTCCAAGCTTGGTAAATTAATCATGGGCATGATACACCCTAGGACTGTTTCACACATACCTGACTCAAAACCCACCGTGTATGGACAAATGAAACTGTCAGAAGTCAGAAGACATGAATATGTGTTCGAAATCCGCTCGACCCCGAAAAACTCGATAGTATTTTTTCGCTACACGACCGGCGTAAACTTCGTCTGGGAAACCAAATTAAGATCCCCTCAGTTCGCCACTGACGCACATAACGCGATAACGATTATAAAATAAACATCATGGCTCTTGTGCGACTAATAAACCATTTCCACCCACGGGAACCCAACAACGCAGACCCAAACACGAGAGAAACCAAGATGGAGTAGAGTAGACCGTAGACCCCGCTATCAGGGCAATTCGTTACTTCCGAGGCTGGAACTCCATACACCAAAAGTGGTTAATTTGGTGCCCAATCAAAACTGCTTTGACGTTTTTTTTTTCTAGATTGCTCATCGCTGAATTAGATTAACAAATTAATCAACAGAGATAAAACTCGTGTTAACCAGGATGCGTGTGGGATGTACAAGTGTTTTACGATTGTTTTAGCACTCGTTTATTTTGTTTATTTAAGTGTCTTTCTGCTCAAGGTGTTTTGTGTTTCGAGCTTGATGGTTTGAGGCTCTTATACCTGTGCTAATAAAAGATTAATCTTCGAGACTTTTTTGCTGAATGGACTGAAAAGTGAACTGAAAATTGCGAGACCTTGAGAAAAATCTCAAAAAATGTCTGCATGGTAAGGAAGTTACGTACTGTTGGCTTTTTCCGACCCCACTTTGGCTGGGTGAGGTTGATATGAGAAGGCAAGAGACTTGTCCCCAAATAGGGGGTAACACCTACGTCACTAAAATAAAGACCTTATAAAATGACTTTAAACTTTAAAGCTTTAAACCCCTGTATCTCAAAAAATGTCTGCATGGTAAGGAAGTTACGTACTGTTGGCTTTTTCCGACCCCACTTTGACTGGGTGAGGTTGATATGAGAAGGCAAGTGACTTGTCCCCAAATAGGGGGTAACACCTACGTCACTAAAATAAAGACCTTATAAAATGACTTTAAACTTTAAAGCTTTAAACCCCTGTAAAAAGAGTCCCTTTGCCATTTTCTAACTTTCACGTCTCTAAAAAGAGTAGCCAACAAGCCGTGCATCCAAATTTGCCAGCAGGACATACATAGTAGTCCCCAGATTCAGCAAATAATACTCAGAGAGAGAAAAAGAATTTTGTATCAATCATAAATGCTTGTCACAAATGTCATTCCCCCTTAATAAACTACCCTAAATTTTATGACATGACATGGACTCGAACCACCAACCTCCAGATCTGAAGTACACCACTCAGATGACCATCCGTTCGTCTCCTTCGCTCAGACTCGAAAATCACGTCAGAAGGCTTCGAGGCAACATTGGAAACAAGCAATAAAAATAAATTCAAACACAAAAAAACCCATCTCAAACAAGTTTCATCCCAAGGTGTCATAATAAAGTTGAGTACGTGTTAACAATGCTACATATCTGAGCTATGTATTTGAGTCCATGCTCAGTCAACGAAGTATGTATCTCGATAGGAAGAAAACAAATTTAACACATCCTAAACAACACATATAACATTGCACTTTGGTATTATTAGATGTACAGAATTTGTACGGGGTGGAATGGCGCGACAGTCTGGCTGAGAGACTATAAACAGAGGGGACTATAAACAGGGAGTATACTAGTCCAAATTTCCCTATGCTATATCAATAGCGAAGTTTGAGTGCGAAGGGCTTGAGGCAAAACCAAATGTCAGCCCAAAATTGATCACCTCAGGGCTGACGAAAAACGCCGAACCCGTCTACACACGGGAAAAGATCCGATTTTTTTCCGAATGTCCTGTAGGGAGTAATGACTGTAGGCAATGTAATATAAATGCGAGTGTTCCCACTACACACGACACGATTTTTTTCCCCAAACGACACGAAAGTTGTACGGCCTTAGAGTTGCTTTACACAAAGCGAGTGGCCAGTGGGCATTCCAGCTACTGGCCTTGGGCCTCTTATAAACACCAATTACGTCCAGGAACATTCCAGTCCAGTTGGACAAACTGCTCTTCTATACAGCTACAAATCCAATTGATTCTGTCCGACCAATCAAACTGGAATTCGGGCACTTACTGGACGCCAAAAGTGTTCAGGTACACTTTGCCAAAACTCAGCTTGACTGTCTATTACTTCCTAGCTTCCAACTGGCCTCCTCTGAGCCGGATTTAACCACTTAACCACACAAAAAGTCCAATCCAAGGCTTAGGGGCAAACAGCCCTAAAGGTTGGTTTAAGCTTCTTCGAATCTAACCACTAAACTACTTGAGTCCCAGTGGTTTTTCACATTTCAGAAACCTCAACCGAGTTCGGTAGTTGGTGAAGTTTGCACGATGTCAATAGATTGACTGTCTTTTACTCTGTTCTGGCCCAAGCCATCAACATCCTAATTTACAGTCCACCACTTACCTACACTTTCATTTGCGCTTAGATAAGGTTCCTGTCACGATACACTAAAGAAATTTGCAGTGTAGGTATAACCTCAAAATTTGCAGTAAGTATTCAAAATAGGACTTCCTGGGTCTTCCTCTCGGTCTTCTTCCTTCCAGTATATTAGTGATGAACTCATTATGCCTCAGCAGACGTCCCACTAGCTTTATCTTTCTTTTCATCAATGTCTGCAATTCCTACAACCAACTCAAGAGATCAGCTTTAGACAGATCAAATTGGCCTTTAGTACATGATGAAGTGAGACCCTAGTGGTTTTTCACACTTTAGGGACACCAACCGAGTTCGGTCGTCGGTGAAAGTTGAAGTCGTTCACCCTGTATGCATGTACACACTGAGAATCATTCAACAATCAACACAAACATCAAGTAGAATGCATCCAATTATGCTAGCGCGCTGTGAAGAGAAATGATAATAACACCATCTCGGGCAGGGTCTGAGGTAGGAGACAGGCCAAAAGGTCCGGTAGCGATAAAGAAACTGGGCAAAACTCAGGAAATAGGATGTACTTTGAGGCTTAGGTCTCAGAAATACTTTGGAGACTCTAGGCCAAAGCCAAATTCAGGAAATAAAGAAGGAGGAGGAGGGAATTTTTAATTGTGTTAAGCATACTTAAATCCTTGTCACCCTTTCCCCAATTACCTACACACCTTCTGGAATTCCCTTTTTCTGCCCTAGGACGAAGTAGTCCTGCCCGTCTAGGAAGCTTCACTACCCGAAACCACCCCCATAGCTTCGATCCTGGTGCTCCCCGGGTTAAAGTTTTAGAACCAGTTGTATCCTAACAAGACAGCGAGACGACAGAAAACCCAACCTAGGCTGCTCCGAGAGCCCAAACAGGTTTTTATAATGGACGTTCAGGTTTGCGTATCATTTCGATTTTCGGAATTAATATATCTTATTTGTTCAACAATGACCTGCGGTTCCCCCTGCACGCTTCCCGCTAATACTGCGTGGATGATTCTTATTATTATCTTTTTTCTAAAAAGAGGTTTGATAGAAGAAACTGTAACTGCTAAGGTCTTATCGTCCCGAAATCGAAGAGAGAAGGATAGGAGAAAGCCAGTCGTTCGGAGAACAAACATTATCCGTTCAGGATAAGGTCCGCAACGGGCAGGAATCTAACCCGCGGCCTAGCGCTTACAAGGCAGACGCGCTACCAACCAAGCTAACTAGGCTGGCTAGATGATTCTTACTGAACCTTCTTTTTTCTAAAAAGAGGTTTGATAGAGGCAACTGTAACTGCTAAGGTCTTATCGTCCCGAAATCGAAGAGAGAAGGAAGACAGGATAGGAGAAAGCCAGTCGTTCGGAGAACGAACATTATCCGTTCAGGAACTTCAGGATAAGGTCCGCAACCGCAACGGGCGGGAATCTAACCCGCGGCCTAGCGCTTACAAGGCAGACGCGCTACCAACCAAGCTAACTAGGCTGGCTAGATGATTCTTACTGAATCTTTGAGGGAAAATTGGGGTTGACGAATCCTCGAGTTGAGAATTACCACGGCGGATCATCTTCGGAATCTTGGGATTTAGTTACATCCAAGATAGAACCTGATACCTATTTATATTTTGAATTTTGAAGGAAAAGAACAAGAAGGGCATAGGGAAATCCTCATTTATGGTTGGACTGACCTAAGCAATGTCTTCTGTGTTTGGCAGTAGCACTGAAGACTATCTATCTGATGAAGAGATCTAGATGAGCCTCAAAGAGATTGAGCCTTAACGAGATCGAAAAACGGACCCAATATTAGACTATACGAAGGTGTCTGCTAAAATTCAGTACTTCTTTAATCTCTCCATTTCTTCTTCCAGCACTTCCTCCTTTCGAAAATCCAATAAACCATTAGATACCCTGTTTGACATGTCAAGTCCAACCAAACTCCCTCCAGGGCACCAATTAGAAGTTCCAGTTGTACCAGAGTCCCCTCCAACACAAATATTCCAACCAATTAAAATACCTTCAGTAATCACACAATTAAAAAAATAAATGTGTCTTAACGCAAACACTAATCTGAGAAACAAGCATTGAAAAAAAAAAATATATATATATAAAATAATAAACACTAAAAAACAAATTATATAAAGATACAAATTAGAATCAAATAAAACTCAATCATAAATAAAGATAATTCATCGAAGTTCGAAGGAATCACGGGAAACAGTGTTGGAATACACTGACATGGGAGATTTGACATCTCCACCAATTCAATTAAAAAATCGGTAGTTGTGACATCTCCCGATCTCCACCAATTCAATTACAAATCGGTAGTTGTGACATCTCCACTAATCTTTGTTTTTGTTCCGAACTACATGGTTGTTGTTTAGAACTTTTAGCATCTCCACTATGTCCATACTTTGAATATGAACTCCAAGCTTGGTAAATTAATCATGGGCATGATACACCCCAGGATTGTTTCACACATACCTGACTCAAAACCCACCGTGTATGGACAAATGAAACTGTCAGAAGACATGAAAATGTGTTCGAAATCCGCTCGACCTCGAAAAACTCGATAGTAATTTTTCGCCACACGACCGGCGTAAACTTCGTCTGGGAAACCAAATTAACATTCCTCAGTTCGCCACTGACGCACATAACGCGATAACGATTATAAAATAAACATCATGGCTCTTGTGCGACTAATAAACCATTTCCACCCACGGGAACCCAACAACCAACAACGCAGACCCAAACACGAGAGAAACCAAGATGGAGTAGACCGTAGACCCCGCTATCAGGGCAATTCGTTACTTCCGAGGCTGGAACTCCATACACCAAAAGTGGTTAATTTGGTGCCCAAATATAAAACTACAGGATGGTTCAAAGCTTGTTGAATTAGAACTTTGAAGTGTTAATGTGGATTAGGATAAACTTCCAAAATTTACTTTGGATCATAGGTGCTGAAAAATTACCTGAAATAATAGCAAATATTAGCATTAGAATCCAAGCGTTAAAGCGTTTGATAGCAACCAACTTTAGACAAACCTACTCAGGTTAGTTGAGAGGGCAGAAATTTGGTCAGGCTCTAATGGATGGAAAGATATCCGGTTTTAGTTTTAAGATGTAGAAAATGTATGTGATTCCCGAATTCACTTGGACAATATTCCTTAGAAACTTTTGGTTAAAAAAAGATAGGTAAAAAAAAAGGATCAACTATCCAATATTATGGAAGGTGCTTAAAAGGGGGTAAAAAAAGATCTAATAATGACAGCTGTACCACCTACTCGTATGACTCTCGGTAAGAACAAAACACAATGCACATCCTTTAAAGACACTCTCAGCCGACCAAACAACAAAGCTCAAATGATAAGAAGTGTTAATAAGGCATCACAAGAATGACGAGCTGGAGAACAGACCTTGTTTGTTTTAAAAGTTCAAGCATCAAATAGAGGTAATTGTATAAAACTACAGGGTGGCTCAAAGCCTGTTGGATTAGAAAAAAGTTGAGAGGGCAGAATTTTGGTCAGGATCTAATGGATGGATTCCGGAATTCCCTTGGATAATATTCCTTAGAAACTTGTGGTTAAAAAAAAGATAGGTAAAAAAAAAAGATCAACTATCCAATATTATGGAAGGTGCTTAAAAGAGGGTAAAAAAGATCCAATAATGACAGCTGTACCACCTACTCGTATGACTCTCGGTAAGAACAAAAGACAATGCACATCCTTTAAAGACACTCTCAGCCGACCAAACAACAAAGCTCAAATGATAGAAGTGTTAATAAGGCATCACAAGAATGACGAGCTGGAGAACAGACCTTGTTTGTTTTAAAAGTTCAAGCATCAAATAGAGGTAATTGAAGACTGTAATAAAAAGAGCAGAAGAAAAAATTGTAGATGGAAATAATACACTTGTAATCACTGTGCACTCATTTACACATTTGTTAAACATGCCCGCAAGCATCTGGAGAAGAAAAACAAAAGAAACATTTGAAAAACACTGAGAACGCAATTTTTTCGATAGGTCTGGGATGATAATATATCCCATTTTGAGAATCATGTTTTCATGTTTCTGTGGGACGTGTTGTCCCTTTAGGGATGAAAGGGGTAATACTAGTGATGCTAGGTTATGGAGGTAATTAATTGAGAAGAGGCTATAATATTATAATTGTACGTTTCATATGAACATATGACAGCATGTTAGGTTGTTAGGTGTAGACTCGTGTATTAAAATTTAAACTTGAAAAGGTCTGTTCAAGAAGGGGCAAAAAACGAAATTTGAGTTTTGAGTTAAACAGTTCCTGAAAAGGGACAATAAAAGCCAATACTCTACTCTTAATTTTATTATATTACTACATATGTAGGACCAAAAAAGTGGACCCAATGGACTCTGAAAATAGGTACGGCCCTGATTGGGGTATTCTGCAAGAGCTCATGTATATCTTTGAATAATTGACATTTGACATATCATGTTTATTTTTATACTGATTTTTTACATTCATCATTAAAAAATCCATTTCACCCAAAAAGAGCCTGAGTAGGGTTAGGTACTTGGGTCATTCTTGAATTGAATCTTTCAATTACTCTCAGGAACTCAAGACCGGGAATGGCAATACCAAATAGATAAATGTACCTAATACTAATGTTATATGTATCTAAATTCTAAGCTTAACTTCGAGGTAGATAATTATAATCCTTCCTGTACTAAGAATTAAATACCTAAAAGTAAGAAAAAATATATCTAGGTATGTAATGTTTTAGGTAGCTACCTCGGAAATATTTAGAATTGAATAACGAGAGTAGGTATTATTATGAATTGAATAGATAATTCCATCTTTCCATCACAAGTTTGCCTAATAGGTACCTATATAAAATGTACAAATGTACATACCTAGATACCTAGTCCCTACACGATTATAAGTTACCTACCTACATTTTCCAAACTATTCTTTTTCGCCTCTTGTATCCCTTGTCTACAATGAACATAACAATAAATTGAAAGTAAAAATTCAAACACACACAAAAAAAAGTTTTCAACCACATTTTTGTGAAAGTTCAACAAAATCAACGAACACATTGATGAATAATTCATTGAAGATGTGAAAGAAGAAGAAGAGGAAGAGAAAAAATTGAAGTCTTTATTAAAGTGTTGCGTGAAAACCTGTTGCGATGAGAAACCTATACAACAATATGTTGTACAACACATGGACCAAAATGATAATGGCATACCAAACTCCACATCGCATCGGGAGCAGCAAGTACCTACAACACGTTTGAACAAAAACAATCGGTCTTTTGTGCGAGAAATCAATCTTTGCGAAATTCATATCTATTGTGAGAATCAAGTCAAGTTTGAAAAACTATTTATGATGTTGAAGATAATAATAATAATAATGTCAATAATAGGTAATGATTATGATGATGATAATAATAATGATGACACTTATGATAATAATGTTAATAATAATGATAACGATCATAATGACAAGCGTGAGATTAATGGTATTGACACCGGTTTTTCCTTTTCAAAAGTTAACGTCCTCACTACCATGTTGGATATGGATGGTTAAATAAAAAAACCGCCTCACTTTTGAGCACTATGAGAAGAAAAAATTGTAAATTACGTGTAATTATGTGATTCCTCCAAAACTTTGAATGACAGAGAAGACATTGAAGATATTGTTCGTGTTAATACCAAACCAAATGAGAATCTCAATGTCAATAGTATTATTCGTCTAATACTAATACACACTAGGACTGCCTGGAAGGGACTGACAAGAAACGTCGACCTTATTTAAGAAGGAAAAGGCTAGGAAGAAAAAGACTAAACCAAATACAAGAAAATTTCCTTTTCCAAAAGTTAACGTCCTCACTACCATGTTGGATATGGATAAGTAAAAAAACCGCCTCACTTTTGAGCACTATGAGAAGAAAAAATTGTAAATTACGTGTAATTAGTATGTGATTCATCCAAAACTTTGAATGACAGAGAAGACATTGAAGATATTGTTCGTGTTAATACCAAACCAAATGAGAATTTCAATGTCAATAGAAAGATATATATTATTCGTCTAATACTAATACACAATAGGACTGCCTGGAAGAGACTGACAAGAAACGCCGACCCTATTTAAGTAGGAAAAGGCTAGGAAGAAAAAGACTAAACCAAATACAAGAAAATGAAAGGAATAAAGGGGAATTTCACCAGTCAGCTGAGATGATTCTATGACGGAAGTGTTGAGATTGTTGACGACAATCATAATCTAGATGAAAGCTGCACAGTACATTAAGGGATGGATAGGATATGAATAGACTTTGAATGGGTTAATGGCATTATTGAAAATCCTTTTCTTGGGACCCCAACGGGCTAAGCTGGAGCATTGTTCAAAGTGAGAATTTAATCACCTATTATGAGTTACTTAAAGGAATAAAGGGAAATTTCACCAGTCAGCTGAGATGATTCTATGACCGAAGTGTTGAGATTGTTGACGACAATCATAATCTAGACGAAACCTGCACAGTACATGAAGGGATGGATAGGATATGAATAGACTTTGAATGGGTTAATGCCATTATTGAAAATCCTTTTCTTGGGACCCCAACGGGCTAAGCTGGAGCATTGTTCAAAGTGAGAATTTAATCACCTATTATGAGTTACAATTATTGGTTCTTCTTTATTTTTTTCTTCTTCTGTATTTAACATCACTTTGTAATTTATTGCATTTCGAGTGTGGATATTCAGCATCTCTACTAGTGTAGGAACGGTATACAGAGTCTCCTTGGGAATTGCATCTGAAATCACTTGGATTGACTAAATTTAATTTTCTTCTTGGAAGTTCTATAGGTTTTTCTTTATGGAATCATTTTCAGTCCCTCTGATTGGATGTTATACATCATTGCTGTCCGATTGAGACTATGGGATGGACCGTGGATACTCAAAGCATCCAACAATATTTTGCCTGTTTTTTCTCTGGATCTTACATAGAATCTTCATTTTCAGTATTAGTTTGAGCATTAGGTATCTGTCTATGTTTAGTATGTACATAATTATGTGCCTCTCTCGATTATCCTAAGTAGTAATTTACTCAGATTGTCAGCTTGGAACATATCATTTTCATTTTATTGCATGCGATTTTGCATGAGGTAGCTATTTAGGTATACTTACATTCTTCATCCATGATTCAACGATATTTAGGAGGAGAGGCACCCAATTTGGTCACACCCCGTATTACCGTCACGTCCATATCATACTCACACCTGTTTTCAACACACCATACGTACAAGTTCACAACATCTCGTTTTCTACCATTTAATATGAACAATTATATTCTGAAACTTGTAAACAGTATTTTTTCCGCTCTGAGTCAGTTGGATCTAACCAAATTGAGTAGCTTGATTGAGTGAGAAGAATTCCATCTCAAGTCCTTAATATAAAATCCGCTCTGAGTCAGTTGGATCTAACCAAATTGAGTAGCTTGATTGAGTGAGAAGAATTCCATCTCAAGTCCTTAATATAAAACTTTAAACATCTCTCTTTGAAGCTTTAGAGTCATTTTTTTCATGGCTGGTTTTTTTCTGTTCTTTTTTTCAGTACAAATTACATTTCTTCTTCTATTTTTTCTTCACCAGATGCTTGCGGGCATGTTTAACAAATGTGTAAATGAGTGCACAGTGATTACAAGTGTATTATTTCCATCTACAATTTTTTCTTCTCTTTTTTTCTGTTCTTTTTTTTCAGTACAAATTACATTTCTTCTTCTATTTTTTTCTTCTCCAGATGCTTGCGGGCATGTTTAACAAATGTGTAAATGAGTGCACAGTGATTACAAGTGTATTATTTCCATCTACAATTTTTTCTTCTGCTCTTTTTATTACAGTCTTCAATTACCTCTATTTGATGCTTGAACTTTTAAAACAAACAAGGTCTGTTCTCCAGCTCGTCATTCTTGTGATGCCTTATTAACACTTCTATCATTTGAGCTTTGTTGTTTGGTCGGCTGAGAGTGTCTTTAAAGGATGTGCATTGTCTTTTGTTCTTACCGAGAGTCATACGAGTAGGTGGTACAGCTGTCATTATTAGATCTTTTTTTACCCCCTTTTAAGCACCTTCCATAATATTGGATAGTTGATCCTTTTTTTTTACCTATCTTTTTTTAACCAAAAGTTTCTAAGGAATATTGTCCAAGTGAATTCGGGAATCACATACATTTTCTACATCTTAAAACTAAAACCGGATATCTTTCCATCCATTAGAGCCTGACCAAATTTCTGCCCTCTCAACTAACCTGAGTAGGTTTGTCTAAAGTTGGTTGCTATCAAACGCTTTAACGCTTGGATTCTAATGCTAATATTTGCTATTATTTCAGGTAATTTTTCAGCACCTATGATCCAAAGTAAATTTTGGAAGTTTATCCTAATCCACATTAACACTTCAAAGTTCTAATTCAACAAGCTTTGAACCATCCTGTAGTTTTATATAATTTAAATTTCAGTTCAACAAACACAACAAGATAAAACGCCAATTTATTAGGAGTTAGTTTTTTCAAACTCGAAATCTTGGAATGTTATTAATAATTGTTTAAAGGTTGTGAAGTAAACGAATTATCTTTATTTATGATTGAGTTTTATTTGATTCTAATTTGTATCTTTATATAATTTGTTTTTTAGTGTTTATTATTTTATATATATATATTTTTTTTTTTCAATGCTTGTTTCTCAGATTAGTGTTTGCGTTAAGACACATTTATTTTTTTAATTGTGTGATTACTGAAGGTATTTTAATTGGTTGGAATATTTGTGTTGGAGGGGACTCTGGTACAACTGGAACTTCTAATTGGTGCCCTGGAGGGAGTTTGGTTGGACTTGACATGTCAAACAGGGTATCTAATGGTTTATTGGATTTTCGAAAGGAGGAAGTGCTGGAAGAAGAAATGGAGAGATTAAAGAAGTACTGAATTTTAGCAGACACCTTCGTATAGTCTAATATTGGGTCCGTTTTTCGATCTCGTTAAGGCTCAATCTCTTTGAGGCTCATCTAGATCTCTTCATCAGATAGATAGTCTTCAGTGCTACTGCCAAATACAGAAGACATTTAGGTCAGTCCAACCATAAATGAGGATTTCCCTATGCCCTTCTTGTTCTTTTCCTTCAAAATTCAAAATATAAATATCAGGTTCTATCTTGGATGTAACTAAATCCCAAGATTCCCAAGATGATCCGCCGTGGTAATTCTCAACTCGAGGATTCCTCAACCCCCATTTCCCCTCAAAGGTTCAGTAAGAATCATCTAGCCAGCCTAGTTAGCTTGGTTGGTAGCGCGTCTGCCTTGTAAGCGCTAGGCCGCGGGTTAGATTCCTGCCCGTTGCGGACCTTATCCTGAACGGATAATGTTTGTTCTCCGAACGACTGGCTTTCTCCTATCCTTCTCTCTTCGATTTCGGGACGATAAGACCTTAGCAGTTACAGTTTCTTCTATCAAACCTCTTTTTAGAAAAAAGATAATAATAAGAATCATCCACGCAGTATTAGCGGGAAGCGTGCAGGGGGAACCGCAGGTCATTGTTGAACAAATAAGATATATTAATTCCGAAAATCGAAATGATACGCAAACCTGAACGTCCATTATAAAAACCTGTTTGGGCTCTCGGAGCAGCCTAGGTTGGGTTTTCTGTCGTCTCGCTGTCTTGTTAGGATACAACTGGTTCTAAAACTTTAACCCGGGGAGCACCAGGATCGAAGCTATGGGGGTGGTTTCGGGTAGTGAAGCTTCCTAGACGGGCAGGACTACTTCGTCCTAGGGCAGAAAAAGGGAATTCCAGAAGGTGTGTAGGTAATTGGGGAAAGGGTGACAAGGATTTAAGTATGCTTAACACAATTAAAAATTCCCTCCTCCTCCTTCTTTATTTCCTGAATTTGGCTTTGGCCTAGAGTCTCCAAAGTATTTCTGAGACCTAAGCCTCAAAGTACATCCTATTTCCTGAGTTTTGCCCAGTTTCTTTATCGCTACCGGACCTTTTGGCCTGTCTCCTACCTCAGACCCTGCCCGAGATGGTGTTATTATCATTTCTCTTCACAGCGCGCTAGCATAATTGGATGCATTCTACTTGATGTTTGTGTTGATTGTTGAATGATTCTCAGTGTGTACATGCATACAGGGTGAACGACTTCAACTTTCACCGACGACCGAACTCGGTTGGTGTCCCTAAAGTGTGAAAAACCACTAGGGTCTCACTTCATCATGTACTAAAGGCCAATTTGATCTGTCTAAAGCTGATCTCTTGAGTTGGTTGTAGGAATTGCAGACATTGATGAAAAGAAAGATAAAGCTAGTGGGACGTCTGCTGAGGCATAATGAGTTCATCACTAATATACTGGAAGGAAGAAGACCGAGAGGAAGACCCAGGAAGTCCTATTTTGAATACTTACTGCAAATTTCTTTAGTGTATCGTGACAGGAACCTTAGCTAAGCGCAAATCAAAGTGTAGTAGTAAGTGGTGGACTGTAAATTAGGATGTTGATGGCTTGGGCCAGAACGGAGTAAAAGACAGTCAATCTATTGACATCGTGCAAACTTCACCAACTACCGAACTCTGTTGAGGTTTCTGAAATGCGAAAAACCACTGGGACTCAAGTAGTTTAGTGGTTAGATTCGAAGAAGCTTAAACCAACCTTTAGGGCTGTTTGCCCCTACACCTAAGCCTTGGATTGGACTTTTTGTGTGGTTAAGTGGTTAAATCCGGCTCAGAGGAGGCCAGTCGGAAGTTAGGAAGTAATAGACAGTCAAGCTGACTTTTGGCAAAGTGTACCTGAACACTTTTGGCGTCCAGTAAGTGCCCGAATTCCAGTTTGATTGGTCGGACAGAATCAATTGGATTTGTCCTTTGAGGGGAAATGGGGGTTGAGGAATCCTCGAGTTGAGAATTACCACGGCGGATCATCTTGGGAATCTTGGGATTTAGTTACATCCAAGATAGAACCTGATATTTATATTTTGAATTTTGAAGGAAAAGAACAAGAAGGGCATAGGGAAATCCTCATTTATGGTTGGACTGACCTAAATGTCTTCTGTATTTGGCAGTAGCACTGAAGACTATCTATCTGATGAAGAGATCTAGATGAGCCTCAAAGAGATTGAGCCTTAACGAGATCGAAAAACGGGCGGCACGGCGGGAACGACAATTAACGGAGGGAGTCAATTCACACAGAACATTACGAGTAACACTAAACACACGCGATCACGGTTAAATAGATAAATAATTTAACGAAAATCATTACCGATACCGAACGAAAAGAACGGGTGTGTGTGTTTGCATTTTTACTTTCAATTTATTGTTATGTTCATTGTAGAAAAGGGATACAAGAGGCGAAAAAGAATAGTTTGGAAAATGTAGGTACGTAACTTATAATCATGTAGGGACTAGGTATCTAGGTATGTACATTATTTGTACATTGTATATAGGTTACCTATTAGGCAAACTTGTGATGGAAAGATGGAATTACCTATTCAATTCATAATAATACCTACTCTCGTTATTCAATTCTAAATATTTCCGAGGTAGCTACCTAAAACATTACATACCTAGATATATTTTTTCTTAATTTTAGGTATTTAATTCTTAGTACAGGAAGGATTATAAATATCTACCTCGAAGTTAAGCTTAGAATTTAGATACATAATAACATTAGTAGGTACATTTATCTATTTGCCATTGCCATTCCCGGTCTTGAGTTCTTGAGAGTAATTGAAAGATTCAATTCAAGAATGACCTAACCCTACCTACTCAGGTTCTTTTTGGGTGAAATGGATTTTTTAATGATGAACGTTAAAAATCAGTATAAAAATAAACATGATACGTCAAATGTCAATTTTATTCAAAGATATAACTACATGAGCTCTTGCAGAATACCCCAATCAGGGCCGTACCTATTTTCGGAGTCCATTGGGTCCACTTTTTTGGTCCTATGTAGTAATATACTAAAATTAAGAGTAGAGTATTGGCTTTTATTGTCCCTTTTCGGGCACTGTTTAACTCAAAACTCAAATTTCGTTTTTTGCCCCTTCTTGAACAAACCTCTTCAAATTTAAATTTTAATACACGAGTCTACACCTAACATGCTGTCATATGTTCATAAATGAAACGTACAATTATAATATTATAGCCTCTTCTCAATTAATTACCTCCATAACCTAGCATCACTAGTATTAACCCTTTCACCCCTAAAGGGACAACACGTCCCACAGAAACATGAAAACATGATTCTCAAAATGGGATATACATATTATCATCCCAGACCTATCGAAAAAATTCCGTTCTCAGTGTTTTTCAAATGTTTCTTTTGTGAACTAAAACCTCAGTAAAAATCACTTGGCTAACTTGTCTGGTTTTGACTCCAGATCGATTTTTGTTCAGTAGTCCTAGGAGGACATGAAACTTTGTAGAGTCCTCATTTATAGCCCAAATAATAATGCCTGATCAGAAAAATTGATCTTAAAAAAAATCACTTGGCTAACTTGTCTGGTTTTGACTCCAGATCGATTTTTGTTCAGAAGTCCTAATAGGAGGACATGAAACTTTGTAGAGTCCTCCTTTATAGCCCAAATAATAATGCCTGATCACAAAAATTGAAAGATTCTTCCTAGAATAAGTCGGGGTGAAAGGGTTAATATTATTTCATTTTATTCGTGGCTAGTAAATTATAGTCTTGATTAGCATAAAGTGATCCATCATTATGAAAAAAACATGGGATACTTCCTAGAATAAGTCGGGGTGAAAGGGTTAATATTAATATTATTTCATTTTATTCGTGGCTAGTAAATTATAGTCTTGATTAGCATAAAGTGATCCATCATTATGAAAAAAACATGGGATAATTATGTAGACTGGATATAATACCTGATTGAATAAAATCAATAAAGCTGTTCTATGCTGTGATGTCATTAGGAAATTATGTGCCTATTGTATCTCGATAATCATTATATGAGGAATTATAATTTTATTTTTATTAGCAGATACTTTTTCTGGACAAGACAGTTCTGATCATGACACTTATTAATTAAAATTAATTTAATGATGCAGAAGAATACTGTCAAACAGAAACTTGATATTAAATATTTTATAGGTAGGTATCTATCTATTAAATATTATAAGTAATTTCTATGATACTTACCTATGATATCTAATCTACTAAATTATTGATAAGTACCTAATAATACAGGTATCGAGGCAAGGTTTTCACCATCACGTTTTGAAGATCAATTAATTATAATGGTGAGTATCTGAGATAATCTTATAATTGCACTCATCCATGGGCTTCACAACTTTGGGAAACCCTTGGTCAAATTTGATGGATGATTTTTTCACCGTTTTGTCTTGCACTGTTTTTCCAGACAATTTTCATGAGAATTTGAAGATTTAGAAGTCCTTTTGTCTGTTAACTTGGTATTATATGTATTGATCAGGCTGAATACAGATATTTTTCAAGAGATTGTGATTTTCATCTTTAAAGGTACATTGGTACCTATGTAGTGTAGGTACGTAGGTAACAGAAAGTTTCTGATTATAGACTTCTCAAAACCCATAATATCTACTTACCATCTCATTGTAAATATCAATAACAGTAAGGATATTATTTTTAAGTGCATTCTGGTTTATCTGATCACTGGATAGCTAGATACCTATTATTGGTTTATGGTATCAATTATTATTGCTATTATTTTCCATTTTAATCGTAGTTTAAAATCGCCCCTAATTATCTGCTGCAATTTTCAATATCTTCAATAGATGGAATTCCAAGAGTCCATTATTATATGATAAAGCTGAATTTCGGGCTTAGATATTAGATAGGTGTGGATTTTTCCTTATTTTTAACATGGTTTTTGTAAGATGAAGTTCCTATGCAAATTAGTCTTCCATAAGTAAATGGGCGAAAAACCCACCCTTGTGGTAACCCCGACAATCTTGACCATTTTGATTTTTGCCACCGGGCTAAATTTCTACTGAAAATTAATAGTTCTAAAGTTTACAATGTTTACCTTTCTCAAGCTACCATCATTTCAAAATGATTGAGCATCAAATTCAAATGAAAAAGGATCTCGTCTACAACATCAAACGCAAAGATATAGGTGGATAGGTGTGGATTTTTCCTTATTTTTAACATGGTTTTTACAAGATGAAGTTCCTACACAAATTAGTCTTCCATAAGTAAATGGGCGAAAAACCCACCTTTGTGGTATCCCCGACAATCTTGAACATTTTGCCACCGGGCTAAATTTCTACTGAAAATTAATACATAGTTCTAAAGTTTACAATGTTTACCTTTCTCAAGCTACCATCATTTTAAAATGATTGAGCATCAAATTCAAATGAAAAAGGATCTCGTCTACAACATTAAACGCACCATCAACGTCCAGATAAGTACACCTAGGTTTGAAAAAATAAATAAAACTACTTCTAAGTATAATCTATTCTATTTTCGAAAAATCGTGAGCCACCTCAAGGAAGCATTTTTATAAAAAGCTCAAGGAAGTGAACTTTTTTCCCCTTCATAATCAGAATAATCATGTTTTATGAGCTTCTATGTAGGTAAAGTACTTGGCAATTATTGTGCCTGATCGATATCGGAGCCCTAATTGAAGATGATGAATTCCAATGCACACAGAGGTAGAGAATCGATCTAGCCTGGCCAATATCGGTGTAATTATATGATTGGCGGCCCTAATTGAGGATGATGAATTCCAATGCACACAGAGGTAGAGAATCGATCTAGCCTGGCCAATATCGGTGTAATTATATGATTGGCCAATTTAATCACCAGTGGCGAAGTGAAGAAGTCAAGAAAAAGCTTACCTTGAGATGTGTTTCAATCTTTTTCGCCTAACGGCATCTTCGGCAAGTACGGCACGGCGGGAACGACAATTAACGGAGGGAGTCAATTCACACAGAACCTTACGAGTAACACTAAACACACGCGATCACGGTTAAGCAGATAAATAATTTAACGAAAATCATTACCGATAGGTACCGAACGAAAAGAACAGACTAAATAATTTAACGAAAATCATTACCGATACCGAACGAAAAGAACGGACTAAATAATTTAACGAAAATCATTACCGATACCGAACGAGAAGTCAAGAAAAAGCTTACCTTGAGATGTGTTTCAATCTTTTTCGCCTAACGGCATATTTGGCAAGTACGGCACGGCGGGAACGACAATTAACGGAGGGAGTCAATTCACACAGAATCTTACGAGTAACACTAAACACACGCGATCACGGTTAAATAGATAAATAATTTAACGAAACTCATTACCGATACCGAACGAAAAGAACGGACTAAATAATTTAACGAAAATCATTACCGATACCGAACGAAAAGAACGGACTTACACAATTATTCGGACACATTTGTCTTTGCAGTTTCAACCAGTTCTCCCTAGAGTTCCTATACCGAACGAAAAGAACGGACTAAATAATTTAACGAAAATCATCACCGATACCGAACGAAAAGAACGGACTTACACAATTATTCGGACACATTTGTCTTTGCAGTTTCAACCAGTTCTCCCTAGAGTTCCTAGCTATTTGTAATGAATCCTCCTAACTGTTCGAGATTTTTCACGAAACAGACAAAACTACACCAGTTGCAAATATGCACCTACATCGCGATAAAACTTCCTTAATACTGTCGTTTTAATTGGTCAATGGGTCAACTATCCGGATAATCGAGAGAGGCATATAATTATGAACAATGTACATACTATCATACTAAACATAGACAGATACCCAATGCTCAAACTAATACTGAAAATAAAGATTCTATGTAAGATCCAGAGAAAAAAACAGGCAAAATATTGTTGGATGCTTTGAGTATCCACGGTCCATCCCATGGTCCCAATCGGACAGCAATGATGTCTAACATCCAATCAGAGGGACTGAAAATAATTCCATAAAGCACAACATAGAACTTCCAAGAAGAAAATGAAATTTAGTGAATCCAAAAGTGATTTCAGATGCAATTCCCAAGGAGACTCTGTATACCGTTCCTACACTGGTAGAGATGCTGAATATCCACACTCGAAATGCAATAAATTACAAAGTGATGTTAAATACAGAAGAAGAAAAAAATAAAGAAGAACCAAGGAACGAAAAGAACGGACTTACACAATTATTCGGACACATTTTGTCTTTGCAGTTTCAACCAGTTCTCCCTAGAGTTCCTAGCTATTTGTAATGAATCCTCGTAACTGTTAGAGATTTTTCACGGAACAGACAAAACTACACCAGTTGCAAATATGCACCTACATCGCGATAATAAACTGTCGTTTTAATTGGTCAATGGGTCAACTATCCAGTTAGGTATTGTTATTCCGAGTCTAACGGGCCGTCTTACAAAAGTGCGTGAGATTCGGACACATTTGTCTTTGCAGTTTCTACCAGTTCTCCCTAGAGTTCCTATAGCTATTTGTAATGAATCCTCCTGACTGTTCGAGATTTTTCACGAAACAGAAAAACTACACCAGTTGCAAATATGCACCTACATCGCGATAAAACTTCCTTAATACTGTCGTTTTAATTGGTCAATGGGTCAACTATCCAGTTAGGTATTGTTATTCCGAGTCTAACGGGCCGTCTTACAAAAGTGCGTGAGTACCTACATCGCGATAAAACTTCCTCAATACTGTCGTTTTAATTGGTCAATGGGTCAACTATCCAGTTAGGTATTGTTATTCCGCGTCTAACGGGCCGTCTTACAAAAGTGCGTGAGCGGGTAAGGCATTTCTGTCGAGACAAACGATTTCCACCAGTTTCGTAAAATCGCGGAGTGCGTGAGCGGGTAAGGCATTTCTGTCGAGACAAACGTTTTCCACCAGTTTCGTAAAATCGCGAGCACATAGGACACAAAAAGCGTTTCTTGCTTGAAACACCCACTCTCACAGATATTGATAATCCCTCTATTCCCGCTCACGTAGGAGAGTAGGTTCTAAGTTCACGCTAAGCAGGACCTAAGTTCGGGCTGACGCGAATAGGTGTATCGTAGGGCATAGCGTAAATGGATATCATGCCTATCTCAGAGGCACGGACAGTAAGCGTAAATGGGTGTTTCTACCCTACCCTACACTTCCATAAACTAATGTCCCTACTAGCGTAAATGGATATCATGCCTATCTCAGAGGTACGGACAGTAAGCGTAAATGAGTGTTTCTACCCTGCCCTACACTTCCATAAACTAATGTCCCTACACCATAAAATAATGACGGAACCATAAACCATACTTCGCCATCATCCGATTACGAAGGAGTAGCGTAAATAGATATCATGCCTATCTCAGAGGCACGGACAGTAAGCGTAAATGGGTGTTTCTACCCTACCCTACACTTCCATAAACTAATGTCCCTACACCATAAAATAATGACGGAACCATAAACCATACTTCGCCATCATCCGATTACGAAGGAAAATTCCTGCTTGGGATAACTGAATTCTAAATTGCTGCTAACTGCTAAGGATGCTTGAATTCTGAAGTATACCTGATCGATTTATTTACGACTAAATGCTCTAGGGCGGCTCCTAGACAGGGTGGTCAGGAAAGAAATTCAGAGTAAACGGATATCACGCCTATCTCAGAGGTACGGACAGTAAGCGTAAATGGGTGTTTCTACCCTAAACTACACTTCCATAAACTAATGTCCCTACACCATAAAATAATGACTGAACCATAAACCATACTTCGCCATCATCCGATTACGAAGGAAAATTCCTGCTTGGGATAACTAAATTCTAAATTGCTGCTAACTGCTAAGGATGCTTGAATTCTGAAGTATACCTGATCGATTTATTTATACGACTAAATGCTCTAGGGCGGCTCCTAGACAGGGTGGTCAGGAAAGAAATTGGACACACGATTTGTTTTCTAAGTTCCTCTGTATACAACGTCAGCTAAGAGTGAGTGTTATTTTGTAGCGATGAAGCATTGGATTTTCAGAGTCTTTGTCGAAGTGTGAAGACATTTCGTTGCTATGTACCTATAAGGCCAGCCAGGCTGCTTGAATTCTGAAGTATACCTGATCGATTTATTTACGACTAAATGCTCTAGGGCGGCTCCTAGACAGGGTGGTCAGGAAAGAAATTGGACACACGGTTTGTTTTCTAAGTTCCTCCGTATACAACGTCAGCTAAGAGTGAGTGTTTTTATTTTGTAGCGATGAAGCATTGGATTTTCAGAGTCTTTGTCGAAGTGTGAAGACATTTCGTTGCTATGTACCTATAAGGCCAGCCACTCACTATCAGGTAGACCTGACAGGTACACCTGATACCTGATGAGACACACACTATCAGGTAGACCTGATCAGGTGTATTTGTCGTCAGGTCTACCTGATAGTGAGTGGCTGGCCTAAATGTCTTCACGAGAAACACCAGAAAGTAATCCGTTGAACACACACATTTTTGCAGTCGATATATGAATGCTATTTTTCGTCGATTTTAGGAATTAAATCTAATAGGATCTTTTGCATGGCAAACAAGCATGTTCCCACTGAACCGTGTGCCCTTGGTTTATGAACTATGACCAATTGACCACCCTGTATATTGAGAAGTAATTTTCCTATCTCTTCTATTTACTTTAGAATCGATCAGAGACCTGATCAGGTGTATTTGTCGACAGGTCTACCTGATAGTGTGTGGCTGGCCTAAATGTCTACACGAGAAACACCAGAAAGTAATCCGTTGAAACACAGTCGATATATGAATGCTATTTTTCGTCGATATTAGGAATTGAATCTAATAGGATCTTTTGCATGGCAAACAGGTATGTTCCCACTGAACCGTGTACCCTTGGTTTATGAACTATGACCAATTGACCACCCTGTATATTGAGAAGTAATTTTCCTATCTCTTCTATTTACTTTAGAATCGATCATTATGATAATGTGCCCGATCGTAATATTGCGCTGATTACATTGTGCAATATAGATTGTATACCCGTCCCTATGTACTGTAGATCAATCACCATAGAGCTCCGTTGTAATTATTGGCTACACTGTAGAGCAGCGGTTCCCAAACTGGGGTCCGCGGACCCCGAGGGGACAGTAAGGCCCCCTGGAAATGGCTCTCTGGTAAAGTTGAGTCACATAAAATACCTATAGTAAAGGGGCCGCGGCGCCTTCAAAGTTGTAGAAAAAGGGCCGCGTAGAAAAAAAAATGGAAACCGCTGTTCTACAGAACTGTTTTTCTGTTCCGTGTTGACTCAGTAAGTGATGAAAAGGCACAGACACTTCAGGCCATTTTAATGTTTTTTTTTTTTTTTTTTTTAACTTTTTTTTTTTTTTGAGATTTGATAGAGGGAACTGTAACTGCTGTAACTGCTAAGGTCTTATCATCCTGATAGCGAAGAGTTCCGAGAACGAAACTTATCTGTTTAGGATAACATCTGCCCCAGGCGGGAATCGAACCCGCAATTTAATGGATCATGTTGCAAAGCACTACTCAAAGTGGGTGCCAATTACTGCGCAGTGCTTAATATTTCTATGAGATAAAATTGAGGAGGAAATCAAAACGAAATCGTTTTTATATATTTTTATCATCACAAACATGTATATTTTGAAAGAACAGAAATATCCGGAGAGATTTGAAGTAAGTAACTTGGGGTTCAGTAAATCGTACTCAGCAAAAGGGTTCGTCCGAGGCTACCAAAAGCCTGATTGGGTCCAAAATGTGACCTTGATGAATTGGAAAGCGGTGACCTTGAGGTACAATCTTCGTTTTATTTTTACTTTTTATTATTATTATTATTTTTCCCAAGTGTAAGGACAAAATCTCTCAGGATACTCTATTCAGTCATTCTTTTATTTCGAATTTTCATTGAAAAAAAAGGACATAAGGTAATTTAAGTACAATAAATATAGAATTGAGAATTACTATTGGATTTTTTCATTTATATCTTTACAAAATAGGAATAATTTCACAAATTTATTTACTCAGGAGTTTTTAAGTACAGAGATTACACGGAAAAAAGATCGATTAGGTAAAAGTATTAGAAGCAAGTCATGAGTAAACGGGTATGTAGTTATAAACATTGTTTAGGCACGGTAATTGATACCTATGACGATAACTTCAATCTCTACGATTTCGGGACGATAAGAATAAGACCCCACCAGTTACAGATCCCTTTATCAAACTTCTTAAAAAGAAAAAAAACGAGAAACAAAAAAAAAATCTAATCTACAAAATTATTGATAAGTACCTAATAATACAGGTATCGAGGCAAGGTTTTCACCATCACGTTTTGAAGATCAATTAATTATAATGGTGAGTATCTGAGATAATCTTGGCAAGGTTTTCACCATCACGTTTTGAAGATCAATTAATTATAATGATGAGTATCTGAGATAATCTTATAATTGCACTCATACATGGGCTTCACAACTTTGGGAAACCCTTGGTCAAATTTGATGGATGCTTTTTTCACCGTTTTGCCTTGCACTGTTTTTCCAGACAATTTTCAGGAGAATTTGAAGATTTAGAAGTCCTTTTGTCTGTCAACTTGGTATTATATTGATCTGCCTGAATACATAGTCACATATTTTTTGTAGATATTTTTCAAGAGATTGTGATTTTCATCTTTAAAGGTACATTGGTACCTATGTAGTGTAGGTACGTAGGTAACAGAAAGTTTCTGGAACTTCTCTCTTACTTTGACTCTTTGACCGATGAATTTGACACAGAAAGATTTCGCCTACGGATACAGGTTGTGTCAAAATTTAGTCGCAATCGACCATATCTTCTTCATCGCTACTACACCCGTCGTACGAGTTCATATGTCGACTATAGGGTGACCCATAACTTCGATCCATTTCGTCATGATGTTCACTCGAACTCCCGTTTTGCGTCTCCTGTTTCCATTTGTTCACGTGATGAGAGTTCTTGTTGCTCGAGGAGTTCTGTTGCACTTTTGCCTCTTCTTCCTGTTGCATCCGCTTGTGTTTCGTCCGCCGATTTTGGAACCAGACTTTCACCTGAAACCAGAAAAAACGTGGAAAAGTTGTAGAAACATAGTAATAGTTGTGTTTGACTTATTTTTAAAATTTAACAACACATAATGATGGAATTTCGTGTCGTTAACAGAAAAATGGAACAGATCAATTTCGTGGCGTTATAAAAAGGTAAGATTGAAGTTGGGAAAATCACCGATTTTGACAAAATATCAAGACCACAAACGACCATAAAGTTTTAAAGGGGAAACATTTTTAAAGTTTTAAAGGGGAAACCTTTACAAATATTACAAAGGGGAAACATTTTTAATTTTAACACAAAATCAACGGAAAAAATAATAATATCGAAAAATTGCGCATAAACAAATGATTTTATAAAATTTTGACACAAAAATCAAAGAAAAATAATTTAATTAAAAAAAGCAACATAAACAAATGACTTTAAAAGATGTGCCCTATCGATAAAAATTAAATAGAAAACCTCACATGTCGATTTTATTGATGTTAGTTTAAGCAACCATCAAAATCGAAGCAGCAACCATAACCCTTTTCATGAAATTTATCCAAGCATAATCTGACCTTTGATATAAGATTATCAATTTTTTAATATTTATTTAAATAGAATTGTGCATAAACAAATGACTTTAAAATATGTGCCCTATCGATAAAAATTAAAAACATAGAAAACCTCACATGTCGATTTTATTGATGTTAGTTTAAGCAACCATCAAAATCGAAGCAGCAACCCTAACCCTTTTCATGAAATTTATCCAAGCATAATCTGACCTTTGATATAAGATTATCAATTTTTGAAAAATAATTTAATTTAAAAAAAAGCAACATAAACAAATGACTTTAAAAGATGTGCCCTATCGATAAAAATTAAAAACAGAAAACCTCACATGTCGATTTTATTGATGTTAGTTTAAGCGACCATCAAAATCGAAGCAGCAACCCTAACCCTTTTCATGAAATTTATCCAAGCATAATCTGACCTTTGATATAAGATTATCAATTTTTTAATATTTATTTAAATAGAATTGTGAAATCAGGATGCAGGATGTGATCAGAGATATAAGTTTATGTCAGAAAATCAAATCTGACTTATAGCACATAATAGCCATTTAATTTTTATCAGTCAACTCATTATGAGCTTATTGTTAAAATCTATATGTCAGAAAATCAAATCTGGCTTATATCACATAATAGCCATTTAATTTTTATCAGTCAACTCATTATGAGCTTATTGTTAAAATCTCCAACACATTTCATAGCAGATATGATAGTGGGGGATTATAAAATTGAGAAGATTATACTAGTGAAATATTAAAAATTAAAAAATGACATGGCTTTAATAATATCGAATTACATCCATCCAATGCTTTGTGTTATGATAAGTAGGATATGAGCTCCTGTTTTGAAAATGACATGGCTTTAATAATATCGAATTACATCCATCCAATGCTTTGTGTTATGATAAGTAGGATATGAGCTCCTGTTTTGAAATAATTAAAAAAGTAAGGGGGTTTAGAGTCTCGAAAACTACACAAAGAGTTAGAAATGAGAACGGTGGTAAAACGGATTTTAAAGTGCTAAAAATTAAAACTGTCTGTGCAAGTAACATAGATTTTGAAATGTGGAAAGGGAAAACCTACGAGTATGTAAGTAGTATATACCTATGGTTCATCCATTTGAATATGGCAGCAAGGAGTCATCGACCCAAAATGAAAGAACCAATCAGAATGCGAGAACTCCTTGCATCCTACGACCCTACGAGTATGTATACCTATAGGTACCTAGTAATGTAAAGAGGAGGTTGAAGATCCGAGGATGATCCAGACAGCTTTTAGTGTAAATCAAGGACAAATAAGTCAACCAAATACTTGATAAAGTGAGTAATAAACGCTTCAGATAAACGCTTCCTTAAAGATACTTACCTATCATAATTGTTTGTAAATTTAAATACAAAATTTTACGACTGTATAAAACTCCATAGCACCATGGGCGGTTCTTGCCTAAATTTTTGGGGGGGCTTGATTTTGAAGGTACACCTTCAAAATTTTGATTTAGCTTTATGTAAAAAATCATAGGCGGTTCTTGCCTAAATTTTTGGGGGGGCTTGATTTTGAAGGTACACCTTCAAAATTTTGATTTAGCTTTATGTAAACATAGGCGGTTCTTGCCTGAATTTTTGGGGGGGCTTGATTTTGAAGGTACACCTTCAAAATTTTGATTTAGCTTTATGTAAAAAATCTGGTGTGAACATCACACGACTTTTTCCTTATCCTATTGAATGATGCTTATTTGAGTATTATTTTACCCTAACTTTAACCATATCTCTATCCGTTTAGTCGGTATAGCTGAAAACCGCCAAAAAAACGGTCGAAATCCGTCCAAAAGCGGTCAAAATGCCGCCAACCGCAGCACCTATCTCAACTAAACGTTTTCTATTGCATCCTTGTCACATTAATTTGTGAACTACATACCAAATTTCAAGTCTCTAGCTCATACCGTTCCCGAGATATTGTTAAACTACATTGAAATTTAAACCGCCAAAAAGTGGTAAAATGCCGCCAACCAATGCACCGATCTTATCCAAAAGTTTCGTGTCACATCCTTGTCACATTTGACATCCACATACCAAATTTCAAGTCTCTAGCTCTTATAAGACTGTTCTCGAGATATTTTGTTTACAGACAGACAGACACACATACGGACCAATGGCTGAAACTTTGGATTTAGGCTCTACCTCAAAACGTGTTTTGGCATCAAAAACTGACCATCAAAAATTTGACCCGATTACATTACTTTCCTTCCTATAGGATAAGGAAAGTAAAAATGGTGTTTTGGATTATTATTCTGAAATTCAATTTAAAGGAATTTTAATTGTGTTAAGCATAAATGCTTGTCACAAATGTCGTTCCCTGCTTAATGCACTACGCTAAACGTTTTTTGTAGTTTTTAGCTATACCGACTAAACGGTTAGAGATATGGTAAAAGTTAGGGTAAAATAATATTCAAATAAGCATCATTCAATAGGATAAGGAAAGTCGTGTGATGTTCACACCGTAGCATACAGAACATTCATAAAAGAACAACTTTTTATACACGTGCTTCGGTGGCGTAGTGATCAAGACGCTCACTTCGTAAACACCAGATTTTTTACATAAAGCTAAATCAAAATTTTGAAGGTGTACCTTCAAAATCAAGCCCCCCCAAAAATTTAGGCAAGAACCGCCTATGTGTTTACTTAAGTCTTTGAATTTAAATACTTGAGTCTTTGCATATAAATCATACCTAATTATAAAGTATTTTAAACTTTTACAATAAAGAAAAAGTTGTTAACAATAAATTTAATGCGTTTAATACCTAGTTGGTGGATGTGACAATTTCACCTTGAAATATGTTCAAAAATGCTCGAGACGAACGTGCAACGTATGCACGGTACGGGAGTTACATATCTCTTATCCTGACTTAACAGATTTAATAAAACGATCAGTCTACAATTTAGACTCAGCGTTTCCAAAATAGTTATCACAGCATTAAGTGGATCACAATATCATCTTTCAATTTTACTTTCCAAAACATCCCAAAATAACCGAATATAAAAGCTTTTTTGTATTCACAAAAAATCCCTTTTACCCTTCTTTTTTCAATTTGCTCCTAAAACCCGGGGAACACGCACGCAAACTTTTACAATTCTCTTCCGACCTTTTTTGTTTGCGACAATTTTCCAACGCTTCCTCTTTCTCTCCTTCCAAATTTTCTATTATTCTACTTATCTTGTCTCCATCTTTTATTATTCAATTTTCCTTTTCCCCTCTTTCCCGTCCGATTTGTTTGAATGGTTTTTGTATCCATTTCCAGCAGAGTCGTTTCCGAATCTCATTTTCTGTTTGAATGTTGTTTGTATGGATCGAGTTTGGCTTGAATACCACGCATCGTTTTGTTGATTTGTTTTGAATACCACCTTGTCTTTGCTGCGATCATTCCGTCTGTTATTTTGAATAGTGGTGCAGAGTGGTTAACACGTTAGACTTTGGATCTGGAGGTTGGTGGTTCGAGTCCAAGTCAAGTCATGAAATTTACCTAGGTGTAATAATTTGAGGAACGATATTTGTGACAAGCATTTGAGTATGCTTAACACCATTTCTAGGTGTAATAATTTGAGGAACGATATTTGTGACAAGCATTTCAGTATGCTTAACACCATTAAAAATTCCTTTTCCTATTTTGTTTATTTCCTGATTATGATTCTGCCAATTTTGAGGCACATTTCTTCAATTAAGTATTTCTTTTTTAAGGGATTTAAAATTTATGATTTACTTCTTTTCTTTATTAAAAAAAATTATTAGTTTTTTTCTAGGTTTTTCTAATTCCATTTTTTCATTCATTTTCAAATTGATACCTATTTATTTCCATTAAAAAATGATTGGATTATTGAATGCATCGGTTATTCCATATTCAACTCTCATGCACCTTCTAGCTCTGGCTATTCGACTCTCGGCCTATTGGCATGATTTGCTTCTCTTTCGTCTACCCGAGATTCCTGCAGCACTTTAGCAGAAGTATTTCTCGTCCTCACTCAGTCACTCTCGGAATTGAATTGAATCGAATTGATTGACAGACCATTCATCTTGTCAGGATGGATGGTGATTCTTGTATTTGCGAGATGATGGCTTGGATTTAATGATGTGTGTTTTGCCATCAATTCCTTTTACACAATAATATGCGTCGAGGAGTCCTCTTCTGGTCGAAGAGTAGAACCAACTTTGGATGCTGTACGATTCTGTACGATTTCTGTACGATGCTGTACGATTCAACCTATCTCGGAGGTGTAGTGGTCAAGGCGCTCGCCTGGTAAACAGGAGGGCGTGGGTTCAATCCCAGCCGAGGTATGGAATTTCTACCTCGGTAGTTTTCTATATTTCTGTTTCGGTTTATTCTACATAATAAGTGTGTGTGTAAACAGTTTTCAAATGGTCGGCGTAATTTGTTTGTGAATATGTAATTTAGTCTATTAACGTGTTTCTGCTTGATCTGATGTTTCTTCTGCTTCTTGCTGTTCCTATTTTTATTCTCTTTACAGAAATACAAACGCTTTTTTTATATAAAACGGCTATAATATGCATAGATACTATGTACGTGGTGAAGTGTTTGTTCCTATCATGTTTCAAATAGAAGCGGAGATGATACAGGGAAAGAGTTTGGCTGAAGATATTCTTGAGGGAAGGATTTGCCAAGGATCTGATAATGGAACTATACCCATTGTCAATATAATACCAAGCAAAAACCAAACAAAGTGACTCTGTTATTTGAACTTCAATCATCTCTAGAGCCACCCTAGTTAGCTTGGTTGGTGGCGCGTTTGCCTTGTAAGCGCTAGGCCGCAGGTTCGATTCACGCCCGGAGCGGATTTTAGATTGTCAATATAATACAAAGCAAAAACCAAACAAAGTGACTCTGTTATTTGAACTTCAATCATATCTTGAGCCACCCTAGTTAGCTTGGTTGGTGGCGTTTGCCTTGTGAGCGCTAGGCCGCAGGTTCGATTCACGCCCGGAGCGGATTTTATCCCGAAGGGATAAGGTTCGCTCTCGGAATAGCTGGCTTTCTCCTATCCTGTCTCCCTTCTCTCTTCGATTTCGGGACGATTAGCAGTTATCAAATCTCTCTCTAAAAAAAAAAAAAAAAAAGATAAAAGTTTAAAATTTAGTCTCATAACTTCTCTCTTACTTTGACTCTTTGACCGATGAATTTGACACAGAAAGATTTCGCCTACGGATACAGGCTGTGTCAAAATTTAGTCACAATCGACCATGTCTTCTTCATCGCTACTACACCCGTCGTACGAGTTCATATGTCGACTATAGGGTGACCCATAACTTCGGTCCATTTCGTCATGATGTTCACTCGAACTCCCGTTTTGCGTCTCCTGTTTCCATTTGTTCACGTGATGAGAGTTCTTGTTGCTCGAGGAGTTCTGTTGCACTTTTGCCTCTTCTTCCTGTTGCATCCGCTTGTGTTTCGTCCGCCGATTTTGGAACCAGACTTTCACCTGAAACCAGAAAAAACGTGGAAAAGTTGTAGAAACATAGTAATAGTAATAGTTGTGCTTTACTTATTTTTAAAATTTAACATTCACAACAGAAAAATGGAACAGATCAATTTCGTGGCGTTATAAAAAGGTAAGATTGAAGTTGGGAAAATCACCGATTTTGACAAAATATCAAATTTAATTTATTTCATTCCGAATTATTTTTATTTTAAAAGTTAAAATAGAAATATCTCTCTTTCTCTCATCTCTTTTTTTACCTTTTATTTAATTCTCAATTTTTTTATTTACTTAATTCCCCAAAACATTCTCTCTCTTTCTCTCTCTCTCTTTCTCTCTCTCCTTTAAAAGCTCGTTTCGATCTATATTTTTTCTACCTAAGTGTTGTTACATCAGAACGTCAAACATTACTTGCTAATATGGCAAAATAAATATACAGGATGGTCTGCAAGTTACATTGAACCTTGAACCACCCTGTATTACTAGAAGATAGTCAATTTTACAAGTGGAACTATACAGCACAATTACATGACTATTTTTCAAAAACATTTTACATTATAAAACAGCACATTTTTTACATTAAATTTAATTTCTGTATATTTTTTTTAGAATCTACCTACACATTTATAAGTTTACATAGGAAAATTTAGGAGGAACTATACAATACACTTTTGCATTCAAAATTTCAAACAGAAAGTAGCTAAGTATAGGTGGATTATACCCAATCCTACCCAATTTAGACATTTTGAAATGGGAAAAATTGGAAATCTAAACAAGATAGGTACTCATATTGTTCAAACACGATAGTTTGGTATTAATGGACAAAATAATCTGCTTTTTTTTTCTCACATTAGTGGATGTGCCAACTGCACATAATAGGTGATATTATATGCTTTTGATATTGGTGGATGTGCTTGTACCACCATTAACAATGGGAGTAACACACAACACAAGACAGATACCAAAATTAGGTGCCTATATTGACTAATAAAATTTAGTGTTTTCTATATTTCTGTTTTGGTTTCTACATAATAAGTGTGTGTGTAAACAGTTTTCAAATGGTCGGCGTAATTTGTTTGTGAATATGTAATTTAGTCTATTAACGTGTTTCTGCTTGATCTGATGTTTCTTCTGCTTCTTGCTGTTCCTATTTTTATTCTCTTTACAGAAATACAAACGCTTTTTTTTATATAAAACGGCTATAATATGCATAGATACTATGTACGTGGTGAAGTGTTTGTTCCTATCATGTTTCAAATAGAAGCGGAGTGATACAGGGAAAGAGTTTGGCTGAAGATATTCTTGAGGGAAGGATTGGCCAAGGATCTGATAATGGAACTATACTCATTGTCAATATAATACCAAGCAAAAACCAAACAAAGTGACTCTGTTATTTTGAACTTCAACCATCTCTTGAGCCACCCTAGTTAGCTTGGTTGGTGGCGCGTTTGCCTTGTAAGCGCTAGGCCGCAGGTTCGATTCACGCCCGGAGCGGATTTTATTCCGAAGGGATAAGGTTCGCTCTCGGAATGGCTGGCTTTCTCCTATCCTGTCTTCCTTCTCTCTTCGATTTCGGGACGATTAGCGATTAGCAATTATCAAATCTCTCTAAAAAAAAAAGATCAAAGTTATCATGAAGTCACCCCGTACATTTTCGCAACTATGTTCACAGATGTAAAGAAAGCCTAGCGTACACGCTTTATTATTACCGTATGCCAAAGTGAAATAATAATGTATTTATTTATTCTTGCATGTACAAAACCTGCTCGAATAAATACCTTGGGCTAACCTGCCTATCATTTCTGTTCCAACATTGATGGACTGAGCTTTTAAATCTTTGCAAGTTCTGCGGGTGCAGCGATGGAAATTGGAAGCAAACATCTTGCTCCATAAATTTTTTGAGGAAGAAAGTTCCGAGGCTGATTGCTTCTGGGCTAACCTGCCTATCATTTCTGTTCCAACATTGATGGACTGAGCTTTTAAATCTTTGCGAGTTCTGCGGGTGCAGCGATGGAAATTAGAAGCAAACATCTTGCTCCATAAATTTTTTGAGGAAGAAAGTTCCGAGGCTGATTGCTTCGATTACTTTTTGACAGGTTTGAGAGGTCAATCCAAAAAGTCATTCCTAAGTACACCTACTTGAGGATTTAATGAAAGTATTAGATTTGTAAGGGTGAAAATTTTGAAAATAGATTTTAAAAAAGTTTTAGGGGTGACAACAAAAGAGAGACTGATCTAACGGACATAGTTAAAAAGAATTCAATCCAAAAAGTCATAGCTAAGTACACCCACTTGAGGATTTAATGAAAGTATCAGAGTTGTAAGGGTGAAAATTTTGAAAATAGATTTTAAAAAAGTTTTAGGGGTGACAACAAAAGAGAGACTGATCTAACGGACATAGTTAAAAGCTTAAAAGTCTTTCTTTCTTCTACCATTGTTGAAACTTTGAAAGCGTATCAAGTATCAGCCTCAAATACTTGAGCCTGAAGAGCAGGCAGAAAAAAAATGACCAAAATGAAAAAAAAAAAAAAAAAAAAAAAAAAAAAAAAATAAAAAAAACCCCCTAAAACTCTTTCTCATTCTCTCTCTCCTTTAAAAGCTCGTTTCGATCTTTATTTTTTCTACCTAAGTGTTGTTACATCAGAACGGCAAACATTACTTGCTAATATGGCAAAATAAATATACAGGATGGTCTGTAAGTTATATTGAACCTTGAACCACCCTGTATTACTAGAAGATAGTCAATTTTACAAGTGGAACTATAATACAGCACAATTACATGACTATTTTTCAAAAACATTTTACATTATAAAACAGCACATTTTTTACATTTAATTTCTGTATAATTTTTTAGAATCTACCTACACATTTATAAGTTTACATAGGAAAATTTAGGAGGAACTATACCTACACTTTTGCATTCAAAATTTCAAACAGAAAGTAGCTAAGTATAGGTGGATTATACCCAATCCTACCCAATTTAGACATTTTGAAATGGGAAAAATTGGAAATCTAAACAAGATAGGTACTCATATTGTTCAAACACGATAGTTTGTTATTAATGTACAAAAAAATCTTCTTCTTTTTTTTCTCACATTAGTGGATGTGCCAACTGCACATAATAGGTGATATTATGCTTTTGATAGGTATTAGTGGATGTGCTTGTACCACTATTAACATTGGGAGTAACACACAAGATACGAAATTATATTGACTATAGGATGTCCCAGAATTTCTGTCCTCCCCTTGAATTCGAGTTCATAAATAATGCTACCACAGGGTAACCTTTACCTTCTGTACATCCTTAGACACCGAAAAAAATTTCAACTATAAGTTGTCTCGAAAATTTAGTCGCAATCGACCATGTCTTCTTCATCGCTACTACACCCGTCGTACGAGTTCATATGTCGACTATAGGGTGACCCATAACTTCGGTCCATTTAAAAAAGTTGTTAACAATAAATTTAATGCGTTTAATACCTAGTTGGTGGATGTGACAATTTCACCTTGAAATATGTTAAAAAATGCTCGAGACGAACGTGCAACGTATGCACGGTACGGGAGTTACATATCTCTTATCCTGACATAGCAGATTTAATAAAACGATCAGTCTACAATTTAGACTAGTGTTTCCAAAATAGATATCACAGTATTAAGTGGATCACAATATCATCTTTCAATTTTACTTTCCAAAACATCCCAAAATAACCGAATATAAAAGCTTTTTTGTATTCACAAAAAATCCCTTTTACCCTTCTTTTTTCAATTTGCTCCTAAAACCCGGGGAACACGCACGCAAACTTTTTACAATTCTCTTCCGACCTTTTTTGTTTGCGACAATTTTCCAACGCTTCCTCTTTCTCTCCTTCCAAATTTTCTATTATTCTACTTATCTTGTCTCCATCTTTTATTATTCAATTTTCCTTTTCCCCTCTTTCCCGTCCGATTTGTTTGAATGGTTTTTGTATCCATTTCCAGCAGAGTCGTTTCCGAATCTCATTTTCTGTTTGAATGTTGTTAGTTGTTTGTATGGATCGAGTTTGTCTTGAATACCACGCATCGTTTTGTTGATTTGTTTTGAATATTATACCACCTTGTCTTTGCTGCGATCATTCCGTCTGTATTTTGAATAGTGGTGCAGAGTGGTTAACACGTTAGACTTTGGATCTGGAGGTTGGTGGTTCAAGTCCAAGTCAAGTCATGAAATTTACCTAGGTGTAATAATTTGAGGAACGATATTTGTGACAAGCATTTGAGTATGCTTAACACCATTGGTCACCTCCCTAAGTAGTCCTATAATCCTATAGCTTAATGTGATCAATAGGAACATTGATAAATGGGTATCAATATCAACTTCGAACTCATCGGATTTGACTCAATGAAATCAGCAAAAAATAAGTGAAAATACCTATAGCTTGCACTTTCGGGGCCAATAGTGACAAAAGCTTACGATATATCTTCAAGTCTGTGAAGAAATAAATCATCTAATAACCTAATACTCGTATATTAGATACCTATATTATATGTACGTATATAATCGTTAATCCATTTTGTTAAGCCGTTATTACGTTCTAACATAAAAAAAAACAAGTTCTAAATTTTATATCTGTTTTATCCCGAAAATTTCGTGATATTATTCAATTACGAACCACCACACATATCCAGAAGCGTGTAAACAAAACATTCCCAATAACAATGAGCGCATTATTTCCATTATAAAATACACAGTATTATTGGAGAATAAAATAAATAAATCCATTACACTGAAATTAATTTACAATTCAAATTAATGGTCCAAATCACAAACAATATCTACATAGGTACTAGATATAAATACGGAGATAATGTTTTTTCGCCAAAAATGATTACCGGATTTCATTGTTGTTTTAAAGTTCTGTTCATCTCGGCTTGAAAATTTCTCTCGTCGATAAACTTCACTCATCCTGCTTGAAATTTTAAACTTTTAATCTAGGGATTCCAGGGACCCATTGTATGATTTTCTGTATCTTTTTCTCTAGAAACTCTTTAGGAAGGAATCAAGGAATCTTTTGTTTTGAAACAACAACGTTAGATTTTACATGGAATGTTGTACCTACCTATTTTTTTTCTTCTTCTTCTTCTTCTTCTTCTTCTTCTTCTTCTTCTTTTAACAACTTTTTGGGCTTTTTTCAAGAGGCTGTTAGGGGCTAAAAAGTAAGTTGGTAAAACCCATATCAGTGAGTCATCAATTGGGAACGGTCTGAGCCTTTCGTTTAATGTAGGGATTCTGTTTGATTCTTACCCATAGGCTTAATAAGGCTAGCTAAGAGTCTGTTGGGGGCTAAAATGTAGGATGATTAAACCCACAGTGAGTCATCTATTGGGAACGGTCTTAGCCTTTCGGCCAGTTCTGAAAAGGGCTCATTAAACTGTTTAGGTAGGGCAACATAAAACCCTGATCAAATCTTCCCACCCTGAACAATTAGGGATGTTCTGAACGAAATGATAGCAAATGGCTGAACACAAACAAGCAGCAGGCAGAAGGGAGGCATTTCCCAGTAATAAAAGCACGGGAAGGGGTAGGCTTTTGAATTTTATTTGCCGTTGATTTAGAGAGCACGCCGCTTTTCATTTTGCAATTTTCTAATCGGATAGAACATAATGATGATGTTACAAACGAGGTACTGGCCCATTTGCCTACTAGTGTGATTGTATCAATGAGATTATGAGAAAAGAATTTGGGGCAATTATTTTGGGACAATTATTTGAGGCAGTTATTTCGGATTTTGTTTATTGGGTTCAAATCTAAATAGGATACAAGAAGATGACACTAAAGGATAAATGGCTAAAATTAGCGGTTCAAAGGGAGGCGCGTCGTCAACGAAGCCTTAAAGGAGGGAATCATCTTTGAAGCTAATAATTTCCTAGATGGCTGAACAACTGGGTACCCCGATTATTTCGGGGTGCACTCAACCTTGTGAGGGCAATTGAGCAGCTCCTCTCAGCTCTTGAAAGAAATACGAGCAAAAACGGCAATGCATCTAAAGAATCTTAGCTCTAATAAAGACCAATTCGATCTTGCTATATAGTTTCAAAAGTTGCTTTTCGCGTGTGAAACTAACGTCCTTTGACGGTGCACAAGGTTTTTCCAGCTGTGTAACAGTTGCTCGTTGTTGTATTGGGTTAGTTTCCATCTAACTTAATAAACAACATAATTGTGTTTGCCCTATTCATTTCATATCATGATAACATAGGAACGTCTCTCTCTCTCCTTGCAATAACATTCCCCTCCTCTGTCTCACACCCTTTGCCCTAAAATAACAACCCTGCCCTCTCTCTTTCTCTCCCTCCCTCTCCCAGGAGTTAAAATAACAAAGTACATACTAGTAGAAAATGTAGAGATGTTTAACTATCACATACTGGGTCATCTTGACACGAAATTAACGTATTACAGGCCAGAAGGTCTAAAGGTCTGTCTAATCTACAGTTGACCCTAATATAAAACGACTACCACCGACTGTATCAGTATCAGTACCTACCTACCTACCATCTTTCTATCAAGCACATTTTTTTTAAGAGGTTTTTTTTAAAGAGATTTGACAGAGGGATCTGTAACTGCTATGGTCTTATCGTCCCGAAATCGAAGAGAGAAGGAAGACAGGATAGGAGAAAGCCAGCCGTTCTAAATATTGGTGAAATCCAACATAACTGATGTTTGAGGACCCCTGTCTGTCTATTTCTTGTCAATCAGCTTCCGTCGTGTCAGATTTGAGTTTGTATGAGGCTAATTTTTATCTGATTCTGTCCTATGGAAGTTGCCCGCTAGAACATCGCTGAATTTGTTAGAGTCCAGGATAATTGGTCTCACACTAACAGTCAACCTAACAGGGCAACGTGGAGTTCTCTCGAGAGATCTAGTTTTTTGATTGGAATAAATGAATACCTGAACAGCTTTGGGATCGCTTTGGATGCAGGAGATGTCCCCAAGAAGGATAGGTACAACGGAGATCAAGTTAATGTAATAAGGGACACATAGATGACCAAAGTAGACAAGAGATCATGGAAAGTGCTGCGAAGAAGTGTTTTGAATGCGTAAAATGAGAAATGGATGAGGCAGGCTATTTAAATATCAATCAGCAAAAATAGAAGAAAAAAAAATATATCTCTTAGTCACCTCCCCAAGTAGTCCTATAATCCTATAGCTTAATGTGATCAATAGGACCATTGATAAATGGGTATCAATTTATCAACTTCGGATTTGACTCAATGAAATCAGCAAAAAATAAGTGAAAATACCTATAGCTTGTACTTTCGGGGCCAATAGTGACGAAAGCTTACGATATGATGAGGCAGGCTATTTGAATATCAATCAGCAAAAAAATAAGAAAAAAATATCTCTTAGTCACCTCCCTAAGTAGTCCTATAATCCTACAGCTTAATGTGATCAATAGGAACATTGACAAATGGGTATCAACATCGAACTCATCAGATTTGACTCAATGAAATCAGCAAAAAATAAGTGAAAATACCTATAGCTTGTACTTTCGGGGCCAATAGTGACGAAAGCTTACGATATAGCTTCAAGTCTGTGAAGAAATAAATCATCTAATAACCTAACACTCGTATATTAGATACCTATATAATATGTACGTATATAATCGTTAATCCATTTTGTTAAGCCGTTATTACGTTCTAACATAAAAAAAAACAAGTTCTAAATTTTATATCTGCTAGGTACAATGGAGATCAAGTTAATGTAATAAGGGACACATAGATGACCAAAGTAGACAAGAGATCATGGAAAGTGCTGCGAAGAAGTGTTTCGAATGCGTAAAATGAGAAATGAATGAGGCAGGCTATTTGAATATCAATCAGCAAAAAAAGAAGAAGAAGAAGAAGAAGAAGAAGAAGAAGAAGAAGAAAAAAAAACATCTCTTGGTCACCTCCCCAAGTAGGTAGTCCTACATAATCCTATAGCTTAATGTGATCAATTAGGAACATTGATAAATGGGTATCAATATCAA
Organism: Diaphorina citri; assembly: GCF_000475195.1. Lineage (NCBI taxonomy): Eukaryota > Metazoa > Arthropoda > Insecta > Hemiptera > Psyllidae > Diaphorina > Diaphorina citri. The sequence goes on from NW_007378649.1 coordinate 101,315, forward strand.
CTTCGAACTCATCGGATTTGACTCATTGAAATCAGCAAAAAATAAGTGAAAATACCTTTAACTTGTACTTTCGGGGCCAATAGTGACGAAAGCTTATGATATAGCTTCAAGTCTGTGAAGAAATAAATCATCTAATAACCTAATACTCGTATATTAGATATACCTATATTAGATATACCTATATTATATGTACGTATATAATCGTTAATCCATTTTGTTAAGCCGTTATTACGTTCTAACATAAAAAAACAAGTTCTAAATTTTATACCTATTTTATCCCGAAAATTTCGTGATATTATTCAATTACGAACCACCACACATATCCAGAAGCGTGTAAACAAAACATTCCCAATAACAATGAGCGCATTATTTCCATTACAAAATACACAGTACCTATTATTGGAAAATAAAATAAATAAATCCATTACACTGAAATTAATTTACAATTCAAATTAATGGTCCAAATAACAAACAATATTTACATACTAGATATAAATACGGAGATAATGTTTTTTCGCCAAAAATGATGACCGAATTTCATTGTTGTTTTAAAGTTCTGTTCATCTCGGCTTGAAAATTTCTCTCGTCGATTAACTTCACTCATCCTGCTTGAAATTTTAAACTCTTAATCTAGGGATTCCAGGGGCTCATTGTATGATTTTCTGTATCTTTTTCTCTAGAAACTCTTCAGGAAGGCATCAAGGAATCTTTTGTTTTGAAACAACAACGTTAGATTTTACATGGGAAGTTGTACCTACCTATTTTTTCTTTTCTTCTTCTTCTTTTAACAACTTTTTAGGCTTCTTTTCAAGAGGCTGATGGGGCTAAAAAGTAAGTTGGTAAAACCCATCTCAGTGAGTCATCAATTGGGAACGGTCTGAGCCTTTCGACCAGTTCTAAAAAGCGCTCGTTAAACGATTTAGGTAGGGCAACATAAAACCCTGATCAAATCTTCCCACCCTGAACAATTAGGGATGTTCTGAACGAAATGATAGCAAATGGCTGAAAACCAACTTTGGATGCTGTACGATTCTGTATTATGTATCAAAAGCATTCCCAAAATTCTACCGCTTTTGGGTATTCAGAGGAAATCACATTAAATTAGCAGCTATAGACGAAATTGTGAGTGGAATAAAATGCAATAGAACTGAAAAATTGTTTCGATTGGGAAATTAGAAAATACCCAAATTCGTTTTCCCTAGTAAGTTTATGGATTCTACTTGTATATATATTTTAGTATTATAATAAAACATTTAAAAATATGGATGAGAATAAGTAAAGGAGTTTCAAAAACTTTCAACTTGAAATTAGCACTAAACTTGAAGAAGTAAATGTTGCAACTAAAGGACCAGGATTACCCGGCCACTAAAGGACCAAACTTTGAAAAAGCAAATCCAGCCCCTAAAGGACCAAACAGTCTTGGGCGATTCGGTGAAACAACTTTACTCAAACAACGTATTTATCTCAGATAGGTCTTTTTAATCTAGGGATTCCAGGGGCCCATTGTATGGTTTTCTGTATCTTTTTCTCTAGAAATCTTTAGGAAGGAATCAAGGAATCTTTTGTTTTGAAACAACAACGTTAGATTTTACATGGAAAGTTGTACCTACCTATTTTTATTTCCTCTTCTTCTTTTTTTGACAACTTTTTAGGCTTTTTTTCAAGAGGCTGTTAGGGGCTAAAAAGTAAGTTGGTAAAACCCATATCAGTGAGTCATCAATTGGGAACGGTCTGAGCCTTTCGACCAGTTCTGAAAAGCGCTCGTTAAACGATTTAAGTAGGGCAACATAAAACCCTGATCAAATCTTCCCACCCTGAACAATTAGGGATGTTCTGAACGAAATGATAGCAAATGGCTGAACACAAACAAGCAGCAGGCAGAAGGGAGGCATTCCCCCCAGTAATAAAAGCACGGGAAGGGGTAGGCTTTTATTTGCCGTTGATTTAGAGAGCACGCCGCTTTTCATTTTGCAATTTTCTAATCGGATAGAACATAATGATGATGTTACAAATGAGATACTGGGCCATTTGCCTACTTGTGTGATTTTATCAATGGGATTATGAGAAAAGAATTTGGGGCAATTATTTTGGGACAATTATTTGAGGCAGTTATTTCGGATTTTGTTTATTGGGTTCAAATCTAAATAGGATTGTTTTGGGACAATTATTTGAGGCAGTTATTTCGGATTTTGTTTATTGGATTTTGTTTATTGGGTTCAAATCTAAATAGGATACAAGAAGATGATATTAAAAGAATACCTAAATGGCTAATATTAGTGGCTTTATGACACTCTAGAACTAACTGGTTAACGGTTCCTCAAAATCATCTTCAAAAATTAAAATCTTTCAAACGGCACGGTGCGTCTTGAAGGGAGTCTTAAAGGAGAGAATCATCTTCGAGGCTAATATTTTCCAGGAAATACCTCGATTATTTCAGGGTGCACTCAACCTCACAAGGGCAATTAAGGAGCAGCTCCTCAGCACTTGAACGAAATAAGAGCAAAAACGGCAATGCATCTAAAGAATCTTAGTAGCTCTAATAAAGACCAATTCGATCTTGATATAGTTTCAAAAGTTGCTTTTCGCGTGCGAAACTAACGTCCTTTGACGGTGAACAAGGTTTTTCCAGCTGTGTAACAGTTGCTCGTTGTTGTATTGGGTTAGTTTCCATCTAACTTAATAAACAACATAATTGTGTTTGCCCTATTCATTTCATATCATGATAACATAGGAACGTCTCTCTCTCTCCTTGCAATAACATTCCCCTCCTCTGTCTCACACCCTTTGCCCTAAAATAACAACCCTGCCCTCTCTCTCTCTCTTTCTCTCCCTCCCTCTCCCAGGAGTTAAAATAACAAAGTATCTACATACTAGTAGAAAATGTAGAGATGTTTAACTTTCAAATACTGGGTCATCTTGACACGAAATTAACGTACAGGCCAGAAGGTCTAAAGGTCTGTCTAATCTACAGTTGACCCTAATATAAAACGACTACCACCGACTGCATCAGTACCTACCTACCTACCATCTTTCTATCAAGCACCTTTCAGAGATGGCACAAAGGAAAGCTTTTCTGATAGGTAGGTATTAGGTATATGTACCTAAAAGTCAAATATTCTTCCCCAACCACGTATTCTTCGGGATAAGAAGTTGGGGAAATTTGTTACAAATTAATAACGAAATTATATCGTTAACTTTGTTCAAAGTTTGATGAAATTGTTACAAAATACTCTCGGGACTCTCATAACCGATCAAGCACCTTTCAGAGATGGCACAAAGCTTTTCTGATAGGTAGGTATATGTACCTAAAAGTCAAATATTCTTCCCCAACAATGTATTCTTCGGGATAAGAAGTTGGGGAAATTTGTTACAAATTAATACCGAAATTATATCGTTAACTTTGTTCAAAGTTTGATGAAATTGTTACAAAATACTCTCGGGACTCTCATAACCGATCGGTTTTATCTCCGTTTAAAGAGGGGCGAAATTTTAACGTCGGGATAGAGGGGGTAGTAATGATAATAAGGGTGGGGAATAATGTAACAATAATAATAGTCTTCCACTTCATATAACTCAATTATAAAATGTCCCTGCTGAATAAATCCCTCGTGATGAAATGGTTTTGTTCCAGAAAAACTCTTAATGCGCCATTTTTGTTATGATTTTCCTTACAGGATGGCTCAGAAAAGTTTGTACTTTAACATAACACTATATTTGGGCAGTATAAACAGAGGTATTCTAATATTCATGTGTTGATGGCCTTTTCGGGGTGCAATCAGCCTCATGAGGACAATTGAGAAGCTGGTTTGAAATTTCAGGCCAAAAAGGCGAGGTGACATAAAAGCCTGATTGTGACTTTCGTGAAGTCGATAATGTTGCTTAGTTGCTTTAATTCGACAGACAGGTATTTATAAACACATTGATAACAGTAGTACCTAAAGATAAAAATAAAAAAACTACCCTGAATGATGATCTATTCCTAATAGGTACTTCACAAAGGTGAGTCACCCAGCCAGAAGAGAACCAAGGTTGACATTACTTAACATCAGTTCTCACTGATTTCTTCCATCGACCAACAACTTCAGCCTTTCTGCAGTGACTCGCCAAAATTTCCAGTCCACCCTTGTTGCTTTTTCCGCTTTCCAGTTTTAATTTATTAGATACATTTTTATTTTATAAACACATTGATAACAGTAGTACCTAAAGATAAACATAAAAAACTACCCTGAATAATGATCTATTCCTAATACTAATAGGTACTTCACAAAGGTGAGTCACCCAGCCAGAAGAGAACCAAGGTTGGCATTACTTAACATCAGTTCTCACTGATTTCTTCCATCGACCAACAACTTCAGCCTTTCAGTGACTCGCCAAAATTTCCAGTCCACCCTTGTTGCTTTTTCCGCTTTCCAGTTTTAATTTATTGGATACATTTTTTTATTGCCTCTAATAATTTTCGTCACCCTAATTTTCTCCCATTTACATTGTGTATTGTGTTTGTTACTCTCAATTATTGAAAGCGAAAATGCGCGTATGATTTTTAAAAAATGGGGAGCGAAAAACAGGATTGAGAACAATGGCAACTCCGCTGGGGAGGGGTCTCATTTACGTCGATTAATCATGGCAGAATACTTGGATTTTCACGTTTGACTTTTCTAGCTAAATCCCCTTTGGAGATGAACTATTCAACTATTCATTGTTATAATTTCAGGAACAATGACATGAGAGAATCAATGCTGCTACCAATTACTACTACTAATTGTGCCATTCTTTCTGTTAAATTATAAACGTGCTCTTGATATGAAGAGTCCTGTCCTGGGTCTACACTTCGACAGTCCAAAATCTACTTAAATAAATAAAGCACTACCTAACTAAACTTAGTTGTACATAACTTAAACTACAGAAAAAACCACTACCTAAACTTAGATGTACTTAACTTAAAAGGAAAACGACAGAAAGACAGAATCAATTCGATTAGTACGGCCCAAACCATCTAAAATGGTAGCAATCCATTGGAAATTAAAAGAGAGAGACCAATACCTATGCAAAGTTTACTAAAACTTGGAATAGAATAGAAGAGAAAAAGTATAGAAATAAGCAAAATAGAATAGAAAAAGTTTAGAAATATGAAAAATAGAATACTTAGAAAAAGTTTAGAAATATGAAAAATAGAATAGAAAAAGTTTAGAAATATGAAAAATCCCATTTGCCTACTAGTGTGATTGTATCAATGAGATTATGAGAAAAGAATTTGGGGCAATTATTTTGGGACAATTATTTGAGGCAGTTATTTCGGATTTTGTTTATTGGGTTCAAATCTAAATAGGATACAAGAAGATGACACTAAAGGATAAATGGCTAAAATTAGCGGTTCAAAGGGAGGCGCGTCGTCAACGAAGCCTTAAAGGAGGGAATCATCTTTGAAGCTAATAATTTCCTGGATGGCTGAACAACTGGGTACCCCAATTATTTCGGGGTGCACTCAACCTTGTGAGGGCAATTGAGCAGCTCCTCTCAGCTCTTGAAAGAAATACGAGCAAAAACGGCAATGCATCTAAAGAATCTTAGCTCTAATAAAGACCAATTCGATCTTGCTATAGTTTCAAAAGTTGCTTTTCGCGTGCAAAACTAACGTCCTTTGACGGCGCACAAGTTTTTTCCAGCTGTGTAACAGTTGCTCGTTGTTGTATTGGGTTAGTTTCCATCTAACTTAATAAACAACATAATTGTGTTTGCCCTATTCATTTCATATCATGATAACATAGGAACGTCTCTCTCTCTCCTTGCAATAACATTCCCCTCCTCTGTCTCACACCCTTTGCCCTAAAATAACAACCCTGCCCTCTCTCTTCCTCTCCCTCCCTCTCCCAGGAGTTAAAATAACAAAGTACATACTAGTAGAAAATGTAGAAAGGTTCAACTTTCACATACTGGGTCATCTTGACACGAAATTAACGTACAGGCTATAAGGTCTAAAGGTCTGTCTAATCTACAGTAGACCCTAATATAAAACGACTACCACGGACTGTATCAGTACCTACCTACCTACCTACCATCTTTCTATCAAGCACTTTTTTCTTTTTTTAAAAAAAAAAGAGGTTTGACAGAGGGAACTGTAACTGCTATGGTCTTATCGTCCCGAAATCGAAGAGAGAAGGAAGACAGCATTTTAAGAATTCTTCTATTAAATGTTCTTCTTTCTAATATTTTTTCACACCTCAATTATTGTGAAAAAAATATTGAACATTTATAAATTCTACATATTACCTACTTATTCTTCTTTAGCTCTTTCTACTATTTTTTCATCTCGTCAACACTACCTACGTACTAATAATAATATTAATAATTCGAGGTGTTGCCACTTTGCATTTCTCGATGAAATTCAAACTACCTGCTAATCAAATCGTCCTCACGAGGCTAAGACCAAACAAGGGAATTTTCATTGCGTCAATGCCACCCGTTGCCAGCCTAGTTAGTTGCTTGGTAGCGCGTCTGCCTTGTAAGCGATAGGCCGCGGGTTGGATTTCCGCCCGGGGCGGATTTTATTCCGAACTGATAATGTTCGTTCTCGGAACGGCTGGCTTTCTCCTATTCTGTCTTTCTTCTCTCTTCGATTTCGGGAGGATTTTATTCCGAACTGATAATGTTCGTTCTCGGAACGGCTGGCTTTCTCCTATTCTGTCTTTCTTCTCTCTTCGATTTCGGGACGATAAGACTGTGTCTGTTCGTGTTTGTACACAAAAAGCCTACGCTGAGGCTTAGGTTAGGGGCAAACAGCCCTAAAGGTTGGGTTAAGCTTATACGAATCAACGAGTTCTGGGCAAAACCCTCCTGAAATCAGGCCCCAATCCCCCTTCTCAGCATCATTGTAATAACTGATAATCATTTTGTAACACACAAATTTTATACAATGCATAATTATGTACATGAATACTTATATTATGTTTTAAGAATCGGCAAAATTATTGCGAAAAAATATTGAACATTTTAAGAATTCTTCTATTAAAAAAATGTTCTTCTTTCTACTATTTTTTCACACCTCAATTATTGTGAAAAAAATATTGAACATTTATGAATTCTTCTACATAATATTACCTACTTATTCTTCTTTAGCTCTTTCTACTATTTTTTCATCTCGTCAGCACTACCTACGTACCTACTAATAATAATATTAATAATTCGAGGTGTTGCCACTTTGCATTTTTCGCTGAAATTCAAACTACCTGCTAATCAAATCGTCCTCACGAGGCTAAGACCAAACAAGGGAATTTTCATTGCGTCAATGCCACGCGTTGCCAGCCTAGTTAGCTTGCTGGGTAGCGCGTCTGCCTTGTAAGCGATAGGCCGCGGGTTGGATTTCCGCTCGAGGCGGATTTTATTCCGAACTGATAATGTTCGTTCTCGGAACGGCTGGCTTTCTCCTATTCTGTCTTTCTTCTCTCTTCGATTTCGGGACGATAAGACTGTGTCTGTTCGTGTTTGTACACAAAAAGCCTACGCTGAGGCTTAGGTGTAGGGGCAAACAGCCCTAAAGGTCGGGTTAAGCTTATACGAATCAACGAGTTCTGGGCAAAACCCTCCTGAAATCAGGCCCCAATCCCCATTCTCAGCATCATTGTAATAACTGATAATCATTTTGTAACACACAAATTTTATACAATGCATAATTATGTACATGAATACTTATATTATAAGTTATAAGTTATAAGAGTTTGATTAGAAACCCATAGGTATACTAATGTGTTTTCTTACTATACGTGCATAGAGGCATATACTATACATGCATAAATGCATATTTTAATGTGTTGTTTGTCTAGACTGGAATCACGTAACAGGAGAGTTACCAAAGTGTCTCAATGTCTCATCGTCTGTTTTCGTCAAAGAAGTAGAAACACACTGCCCTCACGTCACGTCACGTGAGGGCAGTGCAGCTATCGTGAACAAAATCATCTACTATATTCTATATTATGGGAAAACTTTGAATCACATCTTTCTGACTCCCCATGAGCTCACGTGACGTGAGGGTAGTGTGTTTCTACCTTGGTTTGGATTTTGGACCTTGCTTCGTTCGACGTACGTTCAAAGAGTGTGTATTGATGTAAATATTCATTAAAAAACCTATACCTTACGTCTATGTACGTCACGTGAGGGCAGTGCGGCTATCGTGAACAAAATCATCTACTATATTATGGGAGAACTTTGAACCACATCTTTCTGACTCCCAATGAGCTCACGTGGCGTGTGTGTGTTTCTACCTTGGTTTGGATTTGGGACCTTGCTTCGTTCGACGTTCAAGCGATGAGTGTGTATTCATTAAAATATCTACCTTACTTCTATGTCTATTTTGCACCCATGTATTTAACTATGTATGTATATATTTATGTATTTAATACAGTAAATACCTACTAGTAAAGTAAGGCGGACGTAAGACTCCCTACCGGACGTAAGACATTAGGCACGGCTATTGGCCAAAGGACTTACGTATACCATTAGTCATATTATAGTCTTGTAATATTAGCCATATGATAGTCAAATAGTCATATTATTATCCGTAGGCCTTAATGTCTAGTTATTTGATCATAAGGAAATAATAGTAAAAATTGGCGAAAAAGTTGTTAACAATAAAAAATTTAATGCGTTTAATACCTAGTTGGTGGATGTGCCAATTTCACCTTGAAATATGTTCAAAAATGCTCGAGACGAACGTGCAATGTAGGTATGCACGGTTACATTAGGTATCTCTTATCCTGACTTAACAGATTTAATAAAACGATCAGTCTACAATGTAGACTCAGCGTTTCCAAAATAGATATCACAGCATTAAGTGGATCACAATATCATCTTTCAATTTTACTTTGCAAAACATCCCAAAATAACCGAATATAAAAGCTTTTTTGTATTCACAAAAAATCCCTCTAGGTTTTCCTTGCCCTTGGGATCAATTTAATTTGTACTGTTAAAACCTCAAAGGATGTGCCTAGTGAGAAGGAAAAACCTGAGAGAATATTGGCGTTCAAGCAATAAAATTACTTTGAATATGAATGTCACCTCTTCTGCACTGACCCCGCGGACCGATTTAAAGTCAACAAATTCAATTCCTACTCTGTTCACATCATGTGTTTCTAATGCGACAGATACAACACTCGTCATTTCTCCTGTTATTTTTTTGCTGTTGCTACTGTATTTCTGCTTGTAAATCCTGTTTCTTCTAGTTGATATTCTTCCTGATTGAAAAGATGGAAGATATTAATGGTGACAAAACATAATCAGAATCCACAGCTAAGGTCTGCAAAAGGAACCTCGTAATGAGATGAGTCTACCAGTAGGGTCTCTCAAACCTACCAAAATAAGACCTCCATATGTAGGTACTAACTTTTGAAATATTTGAACAACAGTCGTACTAATTGCTTTCGCTTTTCCAAATAGGAAATCACCAAATTTACTCTACCCTACAATCAAGACCAAAAAAAAGTATTAGACCCAAGATATTAACCAGATAATAGTAATTATTCAGAAGCCACGAAAGTGAAAAAAAAAAAAATAATAATAATAAATAAATAAGATATTCATTTGTTATAATTGTTATAATACAACTATTCATTGATATAATTTCAGTAACAATGACATGAGAGAATTAATACTGCTACAATTACTACTACTAATTGTGCCATTCTTTATGTTAAATTATAAGTGCTCTTGATATGAAGACTCCTGTCCTGGGTCGACACTTCGACAGTCCAAAATCTACTTAAATAAATAAAGCACTACCTACCTAAACTTAGTTGTACTTAACTTAAAAGGAAAACGACAGAAAGACAGAATCGATTCGATTAGTACGAGTACGACCCAAACCATCTAAAATGGTAGCAATCCATTGGAAATCAAAAGAGACCAATACCTATGCAAAGTTTACTAAAACTTGGAATAGAATAGAAGAGAAAAAGTATAGAAATAAGCAAAATAGAATAGAAAAAATGTTGCTACAATTACTACTACTACCTAATTGTGCCATTCTTTCTGTTATCTAAATTATAAACGTGCTCTTGATATGAAGACTCCTGTCCTGGATCGACAGTCCAAAATCTACTTAAATAAATAAAGCACTACCTACCTATAAACTTAGTTGTACTTAACTTAAACTACAGAAAAAAGCACTACCTAAACTTAGATGTACTTAACTTAAAAGGAAAACGACAGAAAGACAGAATCGATTCGATTAGTACGGCCCAAACCATCTAAAATGGCAGCAATCCATTGGAAATTAAAAGAGACCCAATACCTATGCAAAGTTTACTAAAACTTGGAATAGAATAGAAGAGAAAAAGTATAGAAATAAGCAAAATAGAATAGAAAAAGTTTAGAAATATGAAGAATAGAATAGAAAAAGTTTAGAAATATGAAAAATAGAATAGAAAAAGTTTAGAAATGTGAAAAATAGAATAGAAAAAGTTTAAAATTTAGAAAAATAGAATAGAAAAAATTAAAAAAAAAAAAATACCTAGAATAGTTTAGAAATGAGAAAATAATAATACTAATAAGATGAATTGAGTTCTTACCTGTGTTTCCGTCAAACTCAGTGACTGCGCCAGTTGCTTCCTTTCCGCTCCGACCACATAATGATTCTTCTCGAATGCGTGCTCCAGCTTCAACAGTTGACTCGGACTAAACGCAGTACGAATCCTCTTTGGTTTGCGAAATGGTTGCAGGAGAAATCCGGGAATGTCGGGACCTGTGGAAAAAAGGAGACATTGAAAAGCTAGTTTTTTGCTTTATTTTCGTTTTACTAAATAGTTTTATTTATTTATTTTTTATTATTATTAATAAAAATAGTTTACGAGTTACGAGTAACATTGGTTTCATCTCGGCCCCTTTCGCTATTAAAGTATTCCATACAATCCTACCAAATGACTGCACTAAATACGAGTTTGGTTTGAGTTTTCCTTCGGAGTTAAACTCCTTGACGATTCCGAGTTCAGCTTTCGAACTGTGCACATCGTACTTTTCTGCTCCGTTTATTTTTCTTATTATTTTGCGAAATCTTTGTTTTTCTAGTTATGATATGGACTCGTACAATGTTTAGCGTAAAATTATCATATTCTGTCACTTCAATTTTAACACATTATATCCAAACAATATCATTTCCATATACACACAATGTTAATGTTTAGCGTAAAATTATCATATTCTGTCACTTCAATTTTAACACATTATATCCAAACAATATCATTTCCATATACACATCAGATAATTGCCAGCCTAGTTAGCTTGCTTGGTAGCGCGTCTGCCTTGTAAGCGATAGGCCGCGGGTTGGATTTCCGCCCGGGGCGGATTTTATTCCGAACTGATAATGGTCGTTCTCGGAACGGCTGGCTTTCTCCTATTCTGTCTTTCTTCTCTCTTCGATTTCGGGACGATAAGACTGTGTCTGTTCGTGTTTGTACACAAAAAGCCTACGCTGAGGCTTAGGTTAGGGGCAAACAGCCCTAAAGGTTGGGTTAAGCTTATACGAATCAACGAGTTCTGGGCAAAACCCTCCTGAAATCAGGCCCCAATCCCCCTTCTCAGCATCATTGTAATAACTGATAATCATTTTGTAACACACAAATTTTATACAATGCATAATTATGTACATGAATACTTATATTATAAGTTATGAGTTTGATTAGAAACCCATAGGTATACTTACGTGTTTTCTTACTATACGTGCATAGAGGTATATACTATACATGCATAAATGCATATTTTAATGTGTTGTTTGTCTAGACTGGAATCACGTAACAGGAGAGTTACCAAAGTGTCTCAATGTCTCATCGTCTGTTTTCGTCAAAGAAGTAGAAACACGCTGCCCTCACGTCACGTCACGTCACGTCACGTGAGGGCAGTGCAGCTATCGTGAACAAAATCATCTACTATATTATGGGAGAACTTTGAACCACATCTTTCTGACTCCCCATAAGTTCACGTGACGTGTGTGTGTTTCTACCTTGGTTTGGATTTTGGACCTTGCTTCGTTCGACGTTCAAGCGATGAGTGTGTATTCATTAAAATATCTACCTTACTTCTATGTCTATTTTGCACCCATGTATTTAACTATGTATATATTTATGTATTTAACGCAGTAAATACCTACTAGTAAAGTAAGGCGGACGTAAGACTCCCTACCGGACGTAAGACATTAGACACGGCTATTGGCCAAAGGACTTACGTATACCATTAGCCATATTATAGTCTTGTAATATTACCTAGCCATATGATAGTCAAATAGTCATATTATTATCCGTAGGCCTTAATGTCTAGTTATTTGATCATGGAAGTAAAAAAAAAAAAATCATTGGGTTAAGTGAGCAGTTCATTAAGTATTAAGTCGCCGCAGGTAACTTAAGTACCCATCACTTATTAGTTATTAGGTAGGTACCTGTGTAGGTAGTTTTTTAATTATGAATATTTACTTATAATAAGCCCTTAAGAATCTATGTATGTTTTTTAAATGATTAATTTATTCATTTTTATATTTTCGCCAAATGGCTTCCCCTCTTCCGTTTTTCCATTTGTCTTGAAAATTTAGAATCTTAATTTAGACTTAAAAGAGGATAGTAAATAGATGAAACAAATTTTTGTCATTTATAATTCCATGGCCAATTTAAAACTTGGGTATTCCAAAAACTAAAAAAACAACGATGAGAAAGTCATAGATAACAAAATTAACAGGATATTATGTAATCTCCGTATAATTGATATCCTAAAAAATATTCCCAACAACGCAACAATTATCACAAAATACTTCCATCCTAGTAAATCTGTTGATAACAGGCTTGTAATTATCTTGGCTTGGCCATTTCCGCAAAGGCTCAGATTAGATAGCTCATTATCTATACGTCCATCCTAGTAAATCTGTTGATAACAGGCTTGTAATTATCTTGGCTTGGCCAGGCCATTTCCGCAAAGGCTCAGATTAGATAGCTCATTATCTACCACATTATGCTACTCCGTTGTAGGGTTTTAACGTTATGATAAGCACGTCCATCCTAGTAAATCTGTTGATAACAGGCTTGTAATTATCTTGGCTTGGCCATTTCCGCAAAGGCTCAGATTAGATAGCTCATTATCTACCACATTATGCTACTCCGTTGTAGGGTTTTAACGTTATGATAAGCAAAAATGATGAACAAATCGTCAAAATAAAGATAATAACAATGTGGTAAGTAGATACCTAAAAAATTAGTAAAAAAATAATTCTAATGACCTAATGACCAACCCTGAGGTACTCCTTCTGCCCTATATGAACACTTACCTATTACCTCATATACCTACCATCAAAATAAAGATAATAATGTGGTAAGTAGATACCTAAAAATTTAGTAAAAAATAATTCTAATGACCTAATGACCAACCCTGAGGTACTCCTTCTGCCCTATATGAACACTTACCTATTACCTCATATACCTACCTACCTACCTACCTACCTAAGACCCCCTAAGGGTGTCTAATTACACCCCCTGTACTAAATTACAAGCTCATTACAACGAAATCATTGTAACCTTTACGATAATTCGTGTGAATGCTACACCGTCAAAAGCCAAAGCAAAAATGATGAACAAATCGTCAAAATAAAGATAATAACAATGTGGTAAGTACCAACCCTGAGGTACTCCTTCTGCCCTATATGAACACTTACCTATTACCTCATATACCTACCTACCTACCTAAGACCCCCTAAGGGTGTCTAATTACATCCCCTGTACTGAATTACAAGCTCATTACAACGAAATCATTGTAACCTTTACGGTAATTCGTGTGAATGCTACACCGTCAAAAGCCTTGGGTAGGTCTATAAAAGCACGAATTACTCCTGCCTGCCAGTACTTAAAGCATACTTACAGCACTTGGTATATTACACGAGTGTAACATAGCAATAAACAATTTTATTAATCAAAAGGTTGAGAAAAATTACCCTCTATTACTTATAATGCCCTCACTCTTTTTCGTCTATAAATTACACAGAAATGGCAGTAATAATATAGCAATAAACAATTAATCAAAAGGTTGAGAAAAATTACCCTCTATTACCTATAATGCCCTCACTCTTTTTCGTCTATAAATTACACAGAAATGGCAGTACCCCATATTACCCTAAAGTCAAAGGTGAGTTCGGGTGGGGGGACCAAAGGTAATTTAAACATAGTTTTCGCCCCCATTACGTCCTGATTACCCATCTACTTTGCTTCCGAAAAGTTGTGTTAGCAATGTTGGCAGAGATTATCTTGACTTTGATAAGTTGCTCATTTGGGGAGGCTCTCATTCGTCAAAAGCCTTGGGTAGGTCTATAAAAGCACGAATTACTCCTGCCTACCAGTACTTAAAGCATACTTACAGCACTTGGTATATTACACGAGTGTAATATAGCAATAAACAATTAATCAAAAGGTTGAGAAAAATTACCCTCTATTACTTATAATGCCCTCACTCTTTTTCGTCTATAAATTACACAGAAATGGCAGTACCCCATATTACCCTAAAGTCAAAGGTGAGTTCGGGTGGGGGGGCCAAAGGTAATTTAAACATAGTTTTCGCCCCCATTACGTCCTGATTACCCGTCTACTTTGCTTCCGAAAAGTTGTGTTAGCAATGTTGGCAGAGATTATCTTGACTTTGATAAGTTGCTCATTTGGGGAGGCTCTCATTAGGTTATAGATAGCATTTTGGGGAGGCCGACCAATGGCCAGTGGCGGAGCGTTAAGGGTGACTTTTGGAGTTTTGTAAAAGTGGACACAAACAGTCACAGATTTTCAGTTCGTCTGCGGGTCGATTTTATTTAGTAAATCTATCTGTTTGGTTATTTATTTGTCTATTTGTTCCACAATATCTCTCGTACCATTAGTCTGATTTTGTTGAGATTTAGTAGGTATCTTCTACACAAAAGCCATTTTCTCTCCAGATTTTCTGGCAATCCCCCAGAGGCCCTTTCAAAATAAAATCGATTCTCACAAAGATCCATCTTGTTACATTGTCCAGGGCACACATCACTGGCCAATAAACTGATTAAATAGGTTTAATGGTTAAAATTAAACTGGTTTAACTAATATCTCTTGGTTTAAGGGTTTAATATACGAGGAGGAGGAAGGGGAAGTGAAGGAAGGAGGGGGAGACAGACCCCATGCAATGAGGTAATCTTATATTATAAGAACGAGATCCATTCACTCATTCACATTTCACATTTCATAGTTCACACACTGATCGCTCTATCTCGAGAACCGCCCGAAGGACAATGGCGATAAAAAGGAAAAAAGGGTGGACAGATTTTGTCTCATCCATCGACCAGTCCACATCCTCTAGTGAAATGTTTTCCAAAATGAATAAACTTCGTGGAAAGTATGTACCTCGTCACATTACCGCCTTACAGAGTGATATTAACCCCGCCACTTTAACATTTGATTCGAAGGATATCTCCAACGTACTTGCTCGTCATTTCTCTTCCGTCTCATCTGATGTGAACTATCCTCCCCAATTCATCCTACATAAAAAAGACTGTGAAAAAAACTCTTTCTCCTTTGATTGTAACAATACTGAATCTTATAACAGTCCTATTCAACTTCATGAATTACTTCTAGCCCTCAAAACTTGCACATCTAAAGCCGCCGGTCCGGACGGTATTTCCTTTATTTTATTGAAAAACTTACCTAACAATGCTCTCGCCAAACTACTTGATATCTATAATCTCATCTGGTCTACAGGGAGGTTCCCAGTGGCGTGGGGTAATTCCTTAATAGTACCTCTTCTTAAACCGGGCAAAAACAAATTAGATTCTTCTTCTTATCGTCCGATTTCTCTCATTAACTGTAGTAGTAAAATCTTGGAAAAAATTGTTAACAAACGTTTGTCCTTTCATCTTGAGCAAAAAACCCTTCTGAATCAATTCCAAAGTGGTGGGCGTAGGGCGCGCTCCACGGTTGATAATTTGGCCTACCTAGAGCATATGGTCGCCACTGGTTTAGTGGATCGTGAGTATTGTCTCGCCCTCTATTTGGACATCCAAAAAGCGTACGACTGTACGTGGAGATATAAAGTAATCCAGAACTTACTATCCTTTGGAATGAACGGAAATCTACTAAGATACCTACACTGCTTCTTAACAAACAGAAGAATCTCTGTGAAATGCAACGGCACTGTTTCTGATCCCTACCCCTTATGTAACGGTTTACCCCAAGGCAGCAGTCTAAGCGGACTGCTGTTTATAGTCTATCTAAATGACCTACTATCGGTCATCAAACTGCCTGTAAGATGCCTTCTATTTGTCGATGACCTATTAATTCTCTTGAAAGGAAAAGATTTAACCTACATGCAAAATATTCTGCAATCTACTCTTAATGATATTGAAAGTTGGGCCAATCTGAGCGGGGTAACCTTTTCTACTGACCCTCAGAAGTCGGTCTGTATGAATTTCAACCGACTAAGGAACAGTATCACCCCATCCCTTTATTACGCTGGTCAACAGCTGAACTTTCTCTCTCATACCAAATTTCTTGGTCTCCAATGGGACTCTAAATTAAAATGGAACTTCCATATTGAATACGTGAAAAAACGCGCCCTAGCAGCCCTCAATATGTTGAAAATGGTGTGTAATAAAAAGTGGGGCCTTGGGCGTGCAACGCTCATGAGGTTCTACTGTGCATATATAATACCTATCTTTGATTACGGGTGCATGGTATACGGTAGTGCGAGGAAAAGTTTGTTAGACAAACTAAACCCAGCCCATCACGCGGGCATTCGCATTGTTACCGGTGCACTTCGCACTAGTCCGATACCTAGCCTGTATGTCGAATCCTGTATTCCGCCACTGTCCATTAGACGTAAGAAACTCATGATGAATTATGTTGCCAAAATTGCAGCCTCCCCCCTTAATCCTGTATTCAAATTGATGTTCGATAACAACCTGCTTCCCGACAACTTTGGTTCTAAACCTATTCCCCTCACTGTCCGGTACAAATCTGTTAATGAATTCCATACTGCCCTTGATCAGCACATTATCGCACCTTTCTCTCCTTGTATCCCACCCTGGTCTTCCGAAACTCCCAAAATTGACATCCATCTATCTAAATACAAGAAAAGTGATACTCCCCCTAGCATATACCGTTCCCATTATAGTGATCTTATTCATTCCAAGTACCTTAATTACACCCTCTGCTTCACCGATGGCTCGAAAACACCATCCGCCACTAGTTGTGCGTTCAGTATCGACGGTACCGTCTCCTCCGTCTCTTTGAGCAAAATAAATTCTATCTTTTCAGCAGAACTCCTCGCGCTCTATCTATGTTTAAAAGAGATATCCGAATTCCATTCTTTCTCTCGTATCGCAATCATAAGTGACTCCCTTAGTGTCTTATCTGCCTTAGGCAACATTTGTTTTTCTCACCCCTTCATCTCCAAAATATACCAACTTTGGAAACTAATAGTCACTCGTGGTACCGACGTCGTATTTTTGTGGTGTCCCTCCCATTGTGGGATAGACGGGAATGAAGCAGTCGATTCAGCTGCGAATCATCATACACATCCCCGGCACGTCAATCTTTGCTCCACAGATGACCTAAAACCTTGGATTAAAGCTATTGTTAAAAAAGACATTGTTGATATGTGGAACTCTATTCCTCCTAGCAACAAGCTAAAAAGAATAAAACCGACAGTAGACTCATGGACATCCAGCTTCAGAAACAATAGGTACGAAGAAGTGGTTCTCACCAGACTTCGTATCGGTCACACTAGAGTGACCCATAATCACCTCTTCAAGAAATTACCCCCTCCTATCTGTCAATGTGGCTCTGTTTTAACCGTCGTTCACATCCTGGAATGCCCAACATTAACGCCTGCTCGTATATCCCTCTCTCCTCAACCGAACCTAGGTGACGACCCCGATGGCATAGAGTCCCTATTTACCTACCTTAAACGCATTGATGCCCTCAAATTAATCTAACAGCAACTCGGAACCAGGGTGAATGACCATGCCATCGGCCAGTAGTTAAAGCCCTTACACCAAGATTAATATCATTCAATGTTGGCACACTCTCATAAATATATGAAAAAAAAAAAAAAAAAAAAACCCTTAATAATTCATTTTCATTCTCTTTTTTTG
>NW_007378649.1:119465-132498 GCF_000475195.1 Diaphorina citri
AGATCAAGTGATGATAGGTACTATGCCCTGTTAGCAATAGATAGGTACATAATGGGATGAGAGCCATATTAACATGTTCATTATGTGTGTTCACAATGTGTGCTACAATAGCAGGATTATTGATTACATCATTAAGAGAGCTTTGAGTTAAACATACCCGATATTTCTATTAGGCATCATGGGTTTGTTGATATGCTATGGGAATTTTGTTTTAGATGCTACGTGATAATGTGTTAATTGTTTTACTTGGGTATTTTAGTGCTCATAGCTGCCGATCCATTCAATAATTAGTTTGTTTTGTAGGGTCATCAATTCGATCTTTAGCTGCTTTTAAACAGGGTACTTTCATTGAGGAAAGAGTATGTCTTGCTTTGAATGAAGATATCCAATTGCCTATTTGTTCTTAAACAGTTTAGGTACCTATATCTTGGTTTGGGAGGATCTTCATTAAGGTTTCTGAAATATATTGCTTGATTTGAATGAAGATATCCAAAATCCTATTTAGATCTTTAAGCAGAATGTCGGTTCTCTAATCCTGTCCAAATGGAATACAAAAGTAGGCAAAGAACATCGGGTTAATCTCGTGTAGACTACACCTCATTAGACCGAGATAACCTTATATTTAACAGATTTAGATATGAAACCGATATGGATATCGGACTGGATGTAGAACAAGTCTTTAAAGTGGATGGAACAAGCCAGTTAAAGATGGTACAAGACTATAAAGAGACGGAAACCTAGATAGAGAGGAATATCCATGAGATAAATAAAGTTCAAATTTATCAATGTCCAATAAAGCAAACATATTAATTATGTCTCTCTTCTCAACTTTGGTTCAAAATATCATCCCAGATACCTCTGGTCTCTTCAGTATTTCGTTACACTTTAGCTTCTTGAACAAATGGTTTTTACTTGACTGATAACTGATTTCATTTAGTTCTTCAGATAACTTCCTTTAGAACATTTTCTGTTCTTATTGTTTTAATGTTTTCCAATTTCTTTGCCCATTCACTAATGCCTTTTGTCAAAATCAAAGTCTTATTAACCAATTTGATTTCTATGGCATAATATCATGAAACATGAATTTTCACATTTTAATCTTTTTTAGCCTTTATAATCCTTCTTTTTTAAGTGCCAGTGTTAGGGTAATGATCGGTTCAATAGCATGGAACAAGCCAGTTAAAGATGGTACAAGACTATAAAGAGACGGAAACCTAGATAGAGAGGAATATCCATGAGATAAATAAAGTTCAAATTTATCAATGTCCAATAAAGCAAACATATTAATTATGTCTCTCTTCTCAACTTTGGTTCAAAATATCATCCCAGAACCCAAGATACCTCTGGTCTCTTCAGTATTTCGTTACACTTTAGCTTCTTGAACAAATGGTTTTTACTTGACTCTCTCTTCTCAACTTTGGTTCAAAATATCATCCCAGATACCTCTGGTCTCTTCAGTATTTCGTTACACTTTAGCTTCTTGAACAAATAGTTTTTACTTGAGTGATAACTGATTTCATTTAGTTCTTCAGATAACTTCCTTTAGAACATTTTCTGTTCTTATTGTTTTAATGTTTTCCAATTTCTTTGCCCATTCACTAATGCCTTTTGTCAAAATCAAAGTCTTATTAACCAATTTGTTTTCTATGGCATAATATCATGAATTTTCACATTTTAATCTTTTTTAGCCTTTTTAATCCTTCTTTTTTAAGTGACAGTGTTTGGGTAATGATCGGTTCAATAGCCCTTCCTATTTGTTGGCAAGCAGGTCTGATGTGTCTCTCAGTCTCTGTTAGAAATTGTGTCTGCAAAGTCTGAATGTTTTTTTTTTTTTACGAATGCTTGGATTCAACAAATTTTCGTCTTTGGATCAGAAGAGGTTCCAAGATACTCATCTAGAGCTGGTCTCAACCTGTTAGAATCGTTATTAGCTTTGGTTTGGGTATTATTGAGGATATTAGTAGGACTTGTAACTTCTCTGGGGTAATGATCGGTTCAATAGCCCTTCCTATTTGTTGGCAAGCAGGTCTGATGTGTCTCTGTTAGAAATTGTGTCTGCAAAGTCTGAAAGCTTTTTTCTTACGAATGCTTGGATTCAACAAATTTTCGTCTTTGGATCAGAAGAGGTTCCAAGATACTCATCTAGAGCTGGACTCAACCTGTTAGAATCGTTATTAGCTTTGGTTTGGGTATTATTGAGGATATTAGTAGGACTTGTAACTTCTCTGATCTAATGACGATGGAGTGTGTGAATTCTGACATCTTCATTGGGAACAGATACATCATTAGTAAGAAGGTTTAAATTGATCTGGATGCCTTTAATGTTAACGAGAGAGATATCCATCTCTCCAAAGCATAAATGAGTTTCCAAACAAGACATAAAGGTTTTTTATTGGGTATTTAATGTTAACGAGAGAGATATCCATCTCTCCAAAGCATAAATGAGTTTCCAAACAAGACATAAAGGTTTTTTATTGGGTATTAATGTTAACGAGAGAGATATCCATCTCTCCAAAGCATAAATGAGTTTCCAAACAAGACATAAAGGTTTTTTATTGGGTATTTTTTTAGATCTGTTGAAGTTTTTTAAGAATTTAAACGAGGTGATTTTAGTACTCTTCAGTTGTTGTGTTCTGTGTTTTTTGTCTTGTGAATATAATGAAGGGATATTGACACTGCGGACGTGTGGACACTAAATGTCAAATCATAGCAGATTAATATAAAATTAATATTAGTCTTATCTCTACAATACCTATCTACACATTTTTTTAAAGAGGGGATGACAATAACCTTTAATGGCCTTAGCGGTATTTTCTTAAAAAATTCAATTTCCTTTCACATTGTCTATCTTGAGTACTTATTAAGAGATGGTATTGTCCCAGAATGTCTGGTCAAGATTGTTTAAGCTAACTACATAATACATATTTATAGTTCCCTAAACCCTATGTTAAAGGGAACCTATTACCTAAGCAACATTATAACTTTATATCGCCTATCTTGGTTTAAATTTCAGATCTCCTATCTGCCCAAGATCTCCGAATAAAATCTCACCTCTACTTTTAATATCATGTTCATCCAATCTCTCTTACCTTTATTATCTTTATTAAGTTAATAGTTCTAAGAAGTCAATAGGGTATCTAAATAGTATGATTTCTTCAGAAGCCTTTTTTTTATTAGGTCTCTCAAGACATCAGAGTCGGATATGAAAGGATGAGATGGGGTGTTTGGTGAAGGATTAATGGTATCTATTCGTGCACCCGTAGCAGTCGTTTTATTAGGTCTCTCAAGACATCAGAGTCGGATATGAAAGGATGAGATGGGGTGTTTGGTGAAGGATTAATGGTATCTATTCGTGCAGCCGTAGCAGTCGCAGAATTCTGGAGGTTCACATGCTGAATTCATTTGGACACGGTTAAGTAAGTAAGTAAGTAAGTAAGTAGGTAAGTAAGTAAGTAAGTAAGTATGGTATTTTTGTGTGATTTGATGAGAGATCACACGAAAAATATGGAAACAATAAAAAAGATCATAATGAAAACAATAATTTTATTTGTTCATTGGCTTTCAAAAAGTCAAACTATCAAAGCTGGTCAAAGATCACGAGCTCAGATATCAATATGCTCGGGTGACTGGGCCAAATAACAACACCGATCGTAGCTACGTAGCTTTCGGCAATTTCGATCCTCTTTTCAATCTTTCGCGTCAACTTTTAGAGCAAAGTTCATTTTATTTATTTATTTACGGCTTTCTTTTAAGTGGCAGGGTTCTCCTAGAGGAGCTTTTCCACCCAACCACTAATATTGTCTGTCAACAATGTTAGGATCTACACTACTCATAAACTCCCGTTCAGTTGTCAACCTTTGTAGGTTATTTACTCCTATACCTAGTAAACGCTATGCAAATATTTTACACTCTTTACTGTGTTCACTACAGCCTAAACACCATGAAATCTTTTTACTTTGAATTGTATCTTATTGACCTGTGTATACTCTTGTAATTATTGAAATGCACCAAATCCCCATCCGTGGCACAAGCTCTTCTTATATCCCCATCTGTGGCACAAGCTCTGCTTATACGGATGGGTATACCATTTATAAAAATTCAGTATGTTCTGAGAGTTATGTTGAACAAGTAATAAATGGAAACTTATTAAATTAAATAAAACATTTGGATTTCGATCCTCTTTTCAATCTTTCGCGTCAACTTTTAGAGCAAAGTTCATTTTATTTATTTATTTTTTTACGGCTTTAAGTGGCAGGGTTCTCCTAGAGGAGCTCTTCCACCCAACCACTAATATTGTCTGTCAGGAATGTTAGGATCTACACTACTCATAAACTCCCGTTCAGTTGTCAACCTTTGTAGGTTATTTAGTCCTATAGGTACCTACTTAGTAAACTCTATGCAAATATTTTACACTCTTTACTGTGTTCACTACAGCCTAAACACCATGAAATCTTTTTACTTTGAATTGTACCTTATTGACCTGTCTGTATATAACAATACTCTTGTAATAACAAGAAATGCACCAAATCCACCATTTATAAAAATTATAAATGCACCATTTATAAAAATTCAGTATGTTCTGAGAGTTATGTTGAACAAGTAATAAATGGAAACTTATTAAATTAAATACAACATTTGATTTGATGATTAGATAATCGATTTGGATTTTGAATATCTTTTTGGGAAAGAAGCTTGGCATAATCGAACATTTCTCAAAAGCTGATGTAAATTTGGTACTTTTCTTGTCTTGTCTTCAGATCAAGTGATGATAGGTACTATGCCCTGTTAGCAATAGATAGGTACATAATGGGATGAGAGCCATATTAACATGTTCATTATGTGTGTTCACAATGTGTGCTACAATAGCAGGATTATTGATTACATCATTAAGAGAGCTTTGAGTTAAACATACCCGATATTTCTATTAGGCATCCCATTTAAGAGTTTGCCTACGAGTGAGGCGAAACTCGAGTCGGTGTAAAGAATAATCCCCAACTAAGAACCCTAGTCAAATAGAAAATAAGGTAAGCCAATATACGAGGTATCTAAAAATCGCTACTGGCTACTAGTTTTTTAGTTAACGAATTGGTATCTCTATGTGGATCAGCAGTTCTTTGAAATTAAGAACCAGGTGCACATTTAAAACTGTTAAAATAGGTGATGAATATTGTTGATGATCGCTTTTGTTTTCTTTGGAAACATTGGAAAGAAAATCAATCAATATCGTTCACTAAACAGATTCTAGGGTCTTTTTTAGAAACAAATAATCAATAACACTCCATTTGTCTGATGTAAATTTGGTACTTTTCTTGTTTTCTTTGGAAACATTGGAAAGAAAATCAATCAATATCGTTCACTAAACAGATTCTAGGGTCTTTTTTAGAAACAAATAATCAAGAACACTCCATTTGTCTGATGTAAATTTGGTACTTTTTTTGTCTTGTCTTCAGATCAAGTGATGATAGGTACTATGCCCTGTTAGCAATAGATAGGTACATAATGGGATGAGAGCCATATTAACATGTTCATTATGTGTGTTCACAATGTGTGCTACAATAGCAGGATTATTGATTACATCATTAAGAGAGCTTTGAGTTAAACATACCCGATATTTCTATTAGGCATCTCATTGTAGGATCATCCATTATCTCTTAATTCTGGGGATCTCGATGTATTTCATCTTTGATTCTTAATAGCTCTTATACTTCTTCTTCGTCTTCATATAAGGTGGATAGGTCGTTATGTCCCTTCATATACTTAGGTCTAGAGGTCTTGGTCCTCTGGGGTGCTTTGGGTCTCAGACCCCCAATGTCTCCTACTGACTTTTGTGTGTGTACAAGACATTTTAATTGTTCGGAATTAAGATATCATCTCTCGTTGAGTATTATTAATGATGCTGTGAGCCGATATGTCAAATTTCAAGGAACTCGGTCGTGCTTTGGGTCTCAGACCCCCAATGTCTCCTACTGACTTTTGTGTGTGTACAAGACATTTTAATTGTTCGGAATTGAGATATCATCTTTCGTTGAGTATTATTAATGATGCTGTGAGCCGATATGTCAAATTTCAAGGAACTTGATTCAGGTATATCTCTATTGGGTGTATTCTATGCGGGATTAATTGATTTGGTCACTTTTTGACTCTAGTCACCTGTGAAATGGTTTGAGGGTGGTTCTTGTTATCCATCTTATTGATCTTTGATCTATGTCTTCTTTAAGTAAATTATGAGGTCGAAAGGAATTTTTTCTTGTGAAACTACACAACACCTCAACTTGACTGCGTTTTAACATGTTATTAGCTAAATTTCCTTTTTTCCTTTTAAGATCTTTTTAGGTTAGGATTAGGACACAATCTTGTAATAATTTTTGAACCACTTTTACTGTCGACCGGCGAGACTTGAAAATCTGCATACTTAAGTACCTACCTATCTTGCATAGGGACATTTCATCAAGTATATGAGTGCCTAAGACACCACTTTTTTATTTAGTGGAAAAATTAATTAAATCATGTTGCACTGTAACTAGGAGATAGGTGCAACCAACATAATGAAACCTTTAAAAAATATGTAAAGTGAAACTACACAACACCTCAACTTGACTGCGTTCTAACATGTTATTAGCTAAATTTCCTTTTTTTCCTTTTAAGATCTTTTTAGGCTTTGATCTATGTCTTCTTTAAGTAAATTATGAGGTCGAAAGGAATTTTTTCTTGTGAAACTACACAACACCTCAACTTGACTGCGTTTTAACATGTTATTAGCTAAATTTCCTTTTTTCCTTTTAAGATCTTTTTAGGTTAGGATTAGGACACAATCTTGTAATTCATTTATACGAGTAAAATAAAATATGTACATGATTTCATTACCTATGTATATTATTTTTACAAACTACATGTACAAAATAAATTAAAGTACATATTAGAGAAATAACAGTTTACACAGTTACATTTACAATTTTACAGAAATGTAAAAAAAGTGTGGAGTAAAAGTTGTCCAACATGAAAAGTTCTTCAGAGTCTCCCTAGCAACATAAATTACAAGTCATTTATACGAGTAAAATAAAATATGTACATGATTTCATTATGTATATTATTTTTACAAACTACATGTACAAAATAAATTTAAAGTACATATTAGAGAAATAACAGTTTACACAATTACCTACATTTACAATTTTACAAAAATGTGAAAAAAGTGTGGAGTAAAAGTTGTCCAACATGAAAAGTTCTTCAGAGTCTCCCTAGCAACATAATTAATAAAAATCCTTTAATATCATTTTCTAATTCAGGATAGCCTAAAATCCTTTAATAATTGGCAACCCAATTCATTTATACGAGTAAAATAAAATATGTACATGATTTCATTACCTATGTATATTATTTTTACAAACTACATGTACAAAATAAATTAAAAGTACATATTAGAGAAATAACAGTTTACACAATTACCTACATTTACAATTTTACAGAAATGTGAAAAAAGTGTGGAGTAAAAGTTGTCCAACATGAAAAGTTCTTCAGAGTCTCCCTCGCAACCTAATTACACAATTACATTTACAATTTTACAGAAATGTGAAAAAAGCGTGGAGTAAAAGTTGTCCAACATGAAAAGTTCTTCACAGTCTCCCTAGCAACGTAATTAATAAAAATCCTTTAAAATCATTTTCTAATTCAGGATAGCCTAAAATCCTTTAATAATTGGCAACCCAACGCAAATCTCGAACCAAAATATACCTAATTTCTCAGTGTCGGTAAACTGAGTGGCGCTTAATAGTAATAATAGACCCTTCAAATGAGGTTGATGTTGTGTAATCCATCCCTGTTATCAACTTATATAAACATTATAAACTTGTGATCCGTGCCTGGTAATTTTCCTAACCTAAAAAATACTAACAACAAACAACAACTTTTGGATTTGGAAATTATAATTTTTAAGATGGAGTTTTTTGGCAATGCCTTTTTATTATATTATAATTATGAATTTGAATTTAAATAAATTGAAGTGTTCTTTATTCTTTTAATCCTTTATACTGGGTCTTTTTTATTATTCAACAACAGTTGAAGTTCAAATTACTGTACAAGAATCAACAAATCCTTCACTACCACCAATTTCTCCTAATATAAAATCTCAAGGTAACAGAAATGTCAATGAACATCAATTCAACTTCTGCCTGGATTTGGAAATTATAATTTTTAAGATGGAGTTTTTTGGCAATGCCTTTTTATTATATTATAATTATGAATTTGAATTTAAATAAATGGAAGTGTTCTTTATTCTTTTAATCCTTTATACTGCTGGGTCTTTTTTATTATTCAACAATAGTTGAAGTTCAAATTACTGTACAAGAATCAACAAATCCTTCACTACCACCAATTTCTCCTAATATCAAATCTCAAGGTAACAGAAATGTCAATAAAGATCAATTCAACTTCTGCCAGACAAATCCTTCACTACCACCAATTTCTCCTAATATAAAATCTCAAGGTAACAGAAATGTCAATGAACATCAATTCAACTTCTGCCAATTCATCTTTTAATTTTTTCATTTTCTAATTCAGGATATCCTAAAATTCTTTAATAATCAAGGCCGCCGAAGATGCAAAAGAAAAATCGACAAAATTCATGAAAATGGGAATTAGAAAACAGAACAGATTGCCGCCCAAGTCTATCAACCCAAACCGTCCACATCATCCAATTCAGCTAAAGTGCCTTTTCATAATTTTGGCCATTCTCTAGATCAGGCGGCTTCGATTTTGAGTGCCCTTCCAGGACATGAAAACCTGGAAGGGGTGTTTTATTTGTAATGTTAGATGTATTCTTAAATAAATAACACTTCTGCCGATTCATCTTTTAATTTTTTCATTTTCTAATTCAGGATATCCTGAAATTCTTTAATAGTCAAGGCCGCTGAAGATGCAAAAGAAAAATCGACAAAATTCATGAAAATGGGAATTAGAAAACAGAACAGATTGCCGCCCAAGTCTATCAACCCAAACCATCAAAATCATCCAATTCAGCTAAAGTGCCTTTTCATAATTTTGGCCATTCTCTAGATCAGGGCTGCCCGATAACTCCACTGATGCTTTGCATAATGACAGGCAGACTTATTGAACTAGAAATACCCGAAACAAATCCAAGGAGTCAGGTCCGGTGCTAACGACATTGAGGATTCGTTAGAACCCGTTGCACTCATTACAACTGCCATTGAACTTATTCACGAGAACATAGATATTGTAAGTAATATTGATGATGCTAATTATTGTCACTCTGCCACTTGTCTTGTTAACAAACGTCTTTCTTCAAAAGCTACACTCAGTTTTAGATATTGACTTGGACTCGAACCATTGATCTCTAGATCCGAAGCAAATATGGCTAAGTAGATTTTCAATACACCATTATGCTCCTCGATATACTCAAACTAAAAATGTGACTGATAGCTACGTATGTACAATTTCTCATGAAAGAGGTCACTTTCCAAATGTTACAATCTCTAAACATCTGAACACAGTCGATGAGGAAATCTGAAACAACGCCTGACAGTGTCAACCTGCATGTAACAATATACATTGCAACAACAACACAGTACTGATCCTTATGAAAACTAAACACCTGGAAGATGCTCTGAAACCTAAGGACACAGATACACCGGTATCGAATGTAAACACAAGAGATGTTCATTGAACCATGCTACCAACAAGTTCCGTGGATACCTATCCGTCTGATTGAAAACCCTGTGATCTCGGACGTACTGTGGTGTTGATATTGGAAACCCGATCCTATGATCTTCACACCACAAGATCAACCACAAGTCCGTCAATTAATCGGCTTGATTATTGATTCAGATGAATCAAGCACCTGATGTGATCTATTGAAGTGCTACTGTTTGTGTACACAAAAAAAGAAAATCTATAACATCATGATTTTTCATCACATATCGAATATCAATATACAAACTATTAAAGATGCAGGAGTGGACAAACTCGCAACCCTATTTAGAAAGTGCTCGGTCAAATTCCAAAGAGCTAACAACCACCTTTGGTTTTTATCTGCTTATAAACAAAAGAAAGTGACTCCAAATTTTGTAAAAATCCATACAAATAATGAAAAAAAAAAAAAGCCGTCGAAGGGGCAAAACGAATATGGGTGGAAGAAGAAAGAAAAAGTTGGTTCCAGAAGAGAGATATCATGTCAGAGATGAAAATGTTGTAATGGAAGGTGTAAGAATCCAGGCTGCAACAAGAAAGGTTTTATTCAATGTGTAAAATGTAAAATCTTCTTATGTGTTTCTAGGGGAGAAAATTGCTTCTTACAATTCCACACAAAGTGAATATCTGTAGTAGGTCAGATACATAAGTTGAATCTTCATATGTGTTTCTAGGGGAGAAAATTCACACAAAGTGAATATCTGTAGTAGGTCAAATACATC
Organism: Diaphorina citri; assembly: GCF_000475195.1. Taxonomy (NCBI): domain Eukaryota; kingdom Metazoa; phylum Arthropoda; class Insecta; order Hemiptera; family Psyllidae; genus Diaphorina; species Diaphorina citri. Next base: position 129,890 of record NW_007378649.1, read on the forward strand.
AGTTGAATATTTTATCATTTTTACTGTCCTTTTTACCAATAAAAATCAATAATAGTTCATTAAAAAATTGCATTTTTTTTTTTTTTTTAATTTCTTCATTACCTACCCTTTGACTGAATATGTCACATATATGGGACGATCCCGTAAACCGGAGTGGGCGGGGCAAAATTTTCCAAATTTGATATTTTTCCGTTCTACAGACTGTGAACAATGAGGAAAACCTAAGAATTTTTTTTTTTTTTTTTGTAAAGGAAATCAAAATGTTATAGTGAAAGGGTTAAACATGAGGACTCAGTCCAAATTATTTGAGCAGATAGAGAAAGAAATATCTGATTTGGTAAAAGAGGAAACTCATAAGCATTATTTAAATTAAAAAAAAAACACATTCGCGTGCGGTTACTGCTCATTACTGCTATAGCAGCACTTGATAAGAAAGGAAATAGCCTACATCATGAAGAAAAGAAAACATTGCCAACTAGCAAACTTCTTTCAACTTCAATTACTATTACCTACATCATGAAGAAAAGAAAACATTGCCAACTAGCAAACTTCTTTCAACTTCAATTACTATTACCTACATCATGAAGAAAAGAAAACATTGCCAACTAGCAAACTTCTTTCAACTTCAATTACTATTACCTACATCATGAAGAAAAGAAAACATTGCCAACTAGCAAACTTCTTTCAACTTCAATTACTATTACCTACATCATGAAGAAAAGAAAACATTGCCAGTAACTAGCAAACTTCTTTCAACTTCAATTACCTACATCATGAAGAAAAGAAAACATTGCCAACTAGCAAACTTCTTTCAACTTCAATTACTATTACCTACATCATGAAGAAAAGAAAACATTGCCAACTAGCAAACTTCTTTCAACTTCAATTACTATTACCTACATCATGAAGAAAAGAAAACATTGCCAACTAGCAAACTTCTTTCAACTTCAATTACTATTACCTACATCATGAAGAAAAGAAAACATTGCCAACTAGCAAACTTCTTTCAACTTCAATTACTATTACCTACATCATGAAGAAAAGAAAACATTGCCAACTAGCAAACTTCTTTCAACTTCAATTACTATTACCTACATCATGAAGAAAAGAAAACATTGCCAACTAGCAAACTTCTTTCAACTTCAATTACTATTACCTACATCATGAAGAAAAGAAAACATTGCCAGTAACTAGCAAACTTCTTTCAACTTCAATTACCTACATCATGAAGAAAAGAAAACATTGCCAACTAGCAAACTTCTTTCAACTTCAATTACTATTACCTACATCATGAAGAAAAGAAAACATTGCCAACTAGCAAACTTCTTTCAACTTCAATTACTATTACCTACATCATGAAGAAAAGAAAACATTGCCAACTAGCAAACTTCTTTCAACTTCAATTACTATTACCTACATCATGAAGAAAAGAAAACATTGCCAACTAGCAAACTTCTTTCAACTTCAATTACTATTACCTACATCATGAAGAAAAGAAAACATTGCCATTGCCAACTAGCAAACTTCTTTCAACTTCAATTACCTACATCATGAAGAAAAGAAAACATTGCCAGTAACTAGCACTTTTCTTTCAACTTCAATTACCTACATCATGAAGGAAAGAAAACATTGCCAGTAACTAGCAAACTTCTTTCAACTTCAATTACCTACATCATGAAGAAAAGAAAACATTGCCAGTAACTAGCAAACTTCTTTCAACTTCAATTACCTACATCATGAAGAAAAGAGAACATTGCCAGTAACTAGCAAACTTCTTTCAACTTCAATTACCTACATCATGAAGAAAAGAAAACACTTCTGGTTTTCCAACTTCTGGTCCAGCTAAATGGGTTCTTCGTCAGAGAGAAGATAGAATGGAAAATGGTCGTTAGAAAGCTGGACTAGTTAGGCGTGGCTTTGAACAATTACTCGTAAGAAGGCATAGATTATTTTGACACTTTGAGTCCAGTGGCTCAATACACATCTGTCAGATTATGACTTCATTTCTTTACACTGACAGGCTTGGTGCAAATGACAGGTCTCCAAAAGACCTCTATTGGATCTCTTAAGTCCAAAATTTTGTCTATTGGATCTGCTAAGCGCAAAATTTGGTAATTTTTCGCTCTCATACTGAACAGCATTCAGTGGATAAGACCCTGGAGCCATATTTTGGTTGACATGGTGCCAGCGTCTCAACCTTCTTCCTCCTCCTTTTCCACTGATGTGGATTCTCTGCTCCAGTGAAATCTGGACATCGAAATCCGCCATTTTTAGGGATTCCGATGGAATCCAACTGAGGACAACAGAGCATCTTGTTCTTCCTCAATCATGATGAGTGGGTCATTATGGAAGACTGCGTAAACCTGTTGAACATTTCGTACAGGCAACTGAACAACTGTCAGGGGAAAAATATCCCACAATGGCCATGGTAATAACCATTGTGAGAGGGATTCATTATTTCACTCCAGTCGCTCAAAGATCAACAAAGTTGAAATGATATCAACAAGCTTTGACTGCGGATGCTAACGATGTTGAATGAGTATAACAGGAATAAGTCAGTGATAATGCCAGAAATATGGTTCGTGCTGTGCAACAGTCCGACCACTGCA